>NW_028167909.1:0-68745 GCF_964194135.1 Talpa europaea
TTCTTCTGCTTCTCCGCAGCTTAATTTTCTGTTATTTCTGCTTTTTCGGCTATTTCTTTGGTTATTTCTGCTTTTTACTCTTATTCTTCTGTTTCTTCTGCTTGTTCTTCTTGTTCTCCTAGTTCTTGTTCCTCTCGTACTCTACATCTCCTTTTTACTTCTTTTTCAACTTCTTCTGTTTCTAATGCATTTTCTGCTTTTTCAATTACTTCTTCTTCTGCTTCAGCTTTTTCTTCACCTTATTCTTCTCTTATTTCTGCTATTTCGGCTTATTCTCCTGTTATTTCTGCTTTTCGCTTATTCTTTTGTTATTTCTGCTTTTTCCTCTTATTCCCATGTTTCTTCTTCTTGTTCTTCTTGTTCTTCTACTTCTTCTAGTAGTTCTACATATCCTTCTCCTTCTTCTTCTTCTTCCTCTTATTCTGTTTCTAATGCATTTTCTGCTTTTCAATTGTTGCTTCTTCTTCAGCTCATTCTTCTGTTATTTCTGCTTTTTCGGCTTTTTCTTCTGTTATTGCTGCTTTTTCGGCTTATTCTTCTGTTATTTTTGCTTTTTCCTCTGTTTCTTCTGTTTCTTCCTCTTGTTCTTACAGTTTCTCTTGTTCTTCTTTCACTTCTATATCTCCTTCGTCTTCATCTTCTTTCGGTTTCCTCTGCATTTTTTTGCTTTTTCAATTAATTCTTCTGCTTCCTCTGCTTCATATTCAGCTTATTCTGTTATTTCTGCTTTTTGGCTTACTCATCTGTTATTTCTGATTTATCCTCTTATTCCCCTGTTTCTTCTTCTTGTTCGTCTTGTTCTTCTAGCTCCTCTTGTTCTTCTTGTAATTCTACATCTCCTTCTTCTTCATCATCTTTCTGTTTCTTCTGCATTGTTTGTTGTTTCAATTTCTTGCTCTTTTTCTGATTCTTCTGCTTCTCCGCAGCTTAATTTTCTGTTATTTCTGCTTTTTCGGCTATTTCTTTGGTTATTTCTGCTTTTTACTCTTATTCTTCTGTTTCTTCTGCTTGTTCTTCTTGTTCTCCTAGTTCTTGTTCCTCTCGTATTTCTACATCTCCTTTTTACTTCTTTTTCAACTTCTTCTGTTTCTAATGCATTTTCTGCTTTTTCAATTACTTCTTCTTCTGCTTCAGCTTTTTCTTCACCTTATTCTTCTCTTATTTCTGCTATTTCGGCTTATTCTCCTGTTATTTCTGCTTTTCGCTTATTCTTTTGTTATTTCTGCTTTTTCCTCTTATTCCCATGTTTCTTCTTCTTGTTCTTCTTGTTCTTCTACTTCTTCTAGTAGTTCTACATATCCTTCTCCTTCTTCTTCTTCTTCATCTTATTCTGTTTCTAATGCATTTTCTGCGTTTCAATTACTGCTTCTTCTTCAGCTCATTCTTCTGTTATTTCTGCTTCTTCGGCTTTTTCTTCTGTTATTGCTGCTTTTTCGGCTTATTCTTCTGTTATTTTTGCTTTTTCCTCTGATTCTTCTGTTTCTTCCTCTTGTTCTTACAGTCTCTCTTGTTCTTCTTTCACTTCTATATGTCCTTCGTCTTCATCTTCTTCGGTTTCCTCTGCATTTTTTTGCTTTTTCAATTACTTCTCCTGCTTCCTCTGCTTCATATTCAGCTTATTCTGTTATTTCTGCTTTTTCGGCTTATTCTTGTTATTTCTGCTTTTTCGGCTTACTCATCTGTTATTTCTGATTTATCCTCTTATTCCCCTGTTTCTTCTTCTTGTTCGTCTTGTTCTTCTAGCTCCTCTTGTTCTTCTTGTAATTCTACATCTCCTTCTTCTTCATCATCTTTCTGTTTCTTCTGCATTGTTTGTTGTTTCAATTTCTTGCTCTTTTTCTGATTCTTCTGCTTCTCCGCAGCTTAATTTTCTGTTATTTCTGCTTTTTCGGCTATTTCTTTGGTTATTTCTGCTTTTTACTCTTATTCTTCTGTTTCTTCTGCTTGTTCTTCTTGTTCTCCTAGTTCTTGTTCCTCTCGTATTTCTACATCTCCTTTTTACTTCTTTTTCAACTTCTTCTGTTTCTAATGCATTTTCTCCTTTTTCAATTACTTCTTCTTCTGCTTCAGCTTTTTCTTCACCTTATTCTTCTCTTATTTCTGCTATTTCGGCTTATTCTCCTGTTATTTCTGCTTTTCGCTTATTCTTTTGTTATTTCTGCTTTTTCCTCTTATTCCCATGTTTCTTCTTCTTGTTCTTCTTGTTCTTCTACTTCTTCTAGTAGTTCTACATATCCTTCTCCTTCTTCTTCTTCTTCATTTTATACTGTTTCTAATGCATTTTCTGCTTTTCAATTACTGCTTCTTCTGCTTCTTCTTCAGCTTATTCTTCTGTTATTTCTGCTTTTTCTTCTGTTATTGCTGCTTTTTCGGCTCATTCTTCTGTTATTTTTGCTTTTTCCTCTGATTCTTCTGTTTCTTCCTCTTGTTCTTACAGTTTCTCTTGTTCTTCTTTCACTTCTATATCTCCTTCGTCTTCATCTTCTTCGGTTTCCTCTGCATTTTTTTGCTTTTTCAATTACTTCTTCTGCTTCCTCTGCTTCATATTCAGCTTATTCTGTAATTTCTGCTTTTTCGGCTTATTCTTGTTATTTCTGCTTTTTCGGCTTACTCGTCTGTTCTTTCTGATTTATACTCTTATTCCCCTGTTTCTTCTTCTTGTTCGTCTTGTTCTTCTAGCTCCTCTTGTTCTTCTTGTAATTCTACATCTCCTTCTTCTTCTTCATCATTCTGTTTCTTCTGCATTGTTTGTTGTTTCAATTTCTTGCTCTTATTCTGATTCTTCTGCTTCTCCGCAGCTTAATTTTCTGTTATTTCTGCTTTTTCGGCTATTTCTTTGGTTATTTCTGCTTTTTACTCTTATTCTTCTGTTTCTTCTGCTTGTTCTTCTTGTTCTCCTAGTTCTTGTTCCTCTCGTACTCTACATCTCCTTTTTACTTCTTTTTCAACTTCTTCTGTTTCTAATGCATTTTCTGCTTTTTCAATTACTTCTTCTTCTGCTTCAGCTTTTTCTTCACCTTATTCTTCTCTTATTTCTGCTATTTCGGCTTATTCTCCTGTTATTTCTGCTTTTCGCTTATTCTTTTGTTATTTCTGCTTTATCCTCTTATTCCCATGGTTCTTCTTCTTGTTCTTTTGTTCTTCTACTTCTTCTTGTAGTTCTACATATCCTTCTTCTTCTTCTTCTTCTTCATCTTATTCTGTTTCTAATGCATTTTCTGCTTTTCAATTGTTGCTTCTTCTTCAGCTCATTCTTCTGTTATTTCTGCTTTTTCGGCTTTTTCTTCTGTTATTGCTGCTTTTTCGGCTTATTCTTCTGTTATTTTTGCTTTTTCCTCTGTTTCTTCTGTTTCTTCCTCTTGTTCTTACAGTTTCTCTTGTTCTTCTTTCACTTCTATATCTCCTTCGTCTTCATCTTCTTCGGTTTCCTCTGCATTTTTTTGCTTTTTCAATTAATTCTTCTGCTTCCTCTGCTTCATATTCAGCTTATTCTGTTATTTCTGCTTTTTCGGCTTACTCATCTGTTATTTCTGATTTATCCTCTTATTCCCCTGTTTCTTCTTCTTGTTCGTCTTGTTCTTCTAGCTCCTCTTGTTCTTCTTGTAATTCTACATCTCCTTCTTCTTCATCATCTTTCTGTTTCTTCTGCATTGTTTGTTGTTTCAATTTCTTGCTCTTTTTCTGATTCTTCTGCTTCTCCGCAGCTTAATTTTCTGTTATTTCTGCTTTTTCGGCTATTTCTTTTGGTTATTTCTGCTTTTTACTCTTATTCTTCTGTTTCTTCTGCTTCTTCTTCTTGTTCTCCTAGTTCTTGTTCCTCTCGTATTTCTACATCTCCTTTTTACTTCTTTTTCAACTTCTTCTGTTTCTAATGCATTTTCTGCTTTTTCAATTACTTCTTCTTCTGCTTCAGCTTTTTCTTCACCTTATTCTTCTCTTATTTCTGCTATTTCGGCTTATTCTCCTGTTATTTCTGCTTTTCGCTTATTCTTTTGTTATTTCTGCTTTTTCCTCTTATTCCCATGTTTCTTCTTCTTGTTCTTCTTGTTCTTCTACTTCTTCTAGTAGTTCTACATATCCTTCTCCTTCTTCTTCTTCTTCCTCTTATTCTGTTTCTAATGCATTTTCTGCTTTTCAATTACTGCTTCTTCTGCTTCTTATTCAGCTTATTCTTCTGTTATTTCTGCTTTTTCTTCTGTTATTGCTGCTTTTTCGTCTCATTCTTCTGTGATTTTTGCTTTTTCCTCTGATTCTTCTGTTTCTTCCTCTTGTTCTTACAGTTTCTCTTGTTCTTCTTTCACTTCTATATCTCCTTCGTCTTCATCTTCTTCGGTTTCCTCTGCATATTTTTGCTTTTTCTTTTACTTCTTCTGCTTCCTCTGTTTCATATTCAGCTTATTCTGTTATTTCTGCTTTTTCGGCTTATTCTTGTTATTTCTGCTTTTTCGGCTTACTCATCTGTTATTTCTGATTTATCCTCTTATTCCCCTGTTTCTTCTTCTTGTTCGTCTTGTTCTTCTAGCTCCTCTTGTTCTTCTTGTAATTCTACATCTCCTTCTTCTTCATCATCTTTCTGTTTCTTCTGCATTGTTTGTTGTTTCAATTTCTTGCTCTTATTCTGATTCTTCTGCTTCTCCGCAGCTTAATTTTCTGTTATTTCTGCTTTTTCGGCTATTTCTTTGGTTATTTCTGCTTTTTACTCTTATTCTTCTGTTTCTTCTGCTTGTTCTTCTTGTTCTCCTAGTTCTTGTTCCTCTCGTATTTCTACATCTCCTTTTTTCTTCTTTTTCAACTTCTTCTGTTTCTAATGCATTTTCTGCTTTTTCACTTACTTCTTCTGCTTCAGCTTTTTCTTCACCTTATTCTTCTCTTATTTCTGCTATTTCGGCTTATTCTCCTGTTATTTCTGCTTTTCGCTTATTCTTTTGTTATTTCTGCTTTTTCCTCTTATTCCCATGTTTCTTCTTCTTGTTCTTCTTCTGTTCTTCTACTTCTTCTTGTAGTTCTACATATCCTTCTTCTTCTTCTTCTTCTTCTTCTTCATCTTATTCTGTTTCTAATGCATTTTCTGCTTTTCAGTTGTTGCTTCTTCTTCAGCTCATTGTTCTGTTATTTCTGCTTTTTCGGCTTTTTCTTCTGTTATTGCTGCTTTTTCGGCTTATTCTTCTGTTATTTTGCTTTTTTCCTCTGATTCTTCTGTTTCTTCCTCTTGTTCTTACAGTTTCTCTTGTTCTTCTTTCACTTCTATATCTCCTTATGTCTTCATCTTCTTCGGTTTCCTCTGCATTTTTTTGCTTTTTCAATTAATTCTTCTGCTTCCTCTGCTTCATATTCAGCTTATTCTGTTATTTCTGCTTTTTTGGCTTACTCATCTGTTATTTCTGATTTATCCTCTTATTCCCCTGTTTCTTCTTCTTGTTCGTCTTGTTCTTCTAGCTCCTCTTGTTCTTCTTGTAATTCTACATCTCCTTCTTCTTCTTCATCTTTCTGTTTCTTCTGCATTGTTTGTTGTTTCAATTTCTTGCTCTTATTCTGATTCTTCTGCTTCTCCGCAGCTTAATTTTCTGTTATTTCTGCTTTTTCGGCTATTTCTTTGGTTATTTCTGCTTTTTACTCTTATTCTTCTGTTTCTTCTGCTTGTTCTTCTTGTTCTCCTAGTTCTTGTTCCTCTCGTATTTCTACATCTCCTTTTTTCTTCTTTTTCAACTTCTTCTGTTTCTAATGCATTTTCTGCTTTTTCACTTACTTCTTCTGCTTCAGCTTTTTCTTCACCTTATTCTTCTCTTATTTCTGCTATTTCGGCTTATTCTCCTGTTATTTCTGCTTTTCGCTTATTCTTTTGTTATTTCTGCTTTTTCCTATTCCCATGTTTCTTTCTTCTTGTTCTTCTTGTTCTTCTACTTCTTCTAGTAGTTCTACATATCCTTCTCCTTCTTCTTCTTCTTCATCTTATTCTGTTTCTAATGCATTTTCTGCGTTTCAATTACTGCTTCTTCTTCAGCTTATTCTTCTGTTATTTCTGCTTTTTCTTCTGTTATTGCTGCTTTTTCGGCTCATTCTTCTGTTATTTTTGCTTTTTCCTCTGATTCTTCTGTTTCTTCCTCTTGTTCTTACAGTTTCTCTTGTTCTTCTTTCACTTCTATATCTCCTTCGTCTTCATCTTCTTCGGTTTCCTCTGCATTTTTTTGCTTTTTCAATTACTTCTTCTGCTTCCTCTGCTTCATATTCAGCTTATTCTGTTATTTCTGCTTTTTCGGCTTACTCATCTTTTATTTCTGATTTATCCTCTTATTCCCCTGTTTCTTCTTCTTGTTCGTCTTGTTCTTCTAGCTCCTCTTGTTCTTCTTGTAATTCTACATCTCCTTCTTCTTCTTCATCTTTCTGTTTCTTCTGCATTGTTTCTTTTTTCAATTTCTTGCTCTTATTCTGATTCTTCTGCTTCTCCACAGCTTAATTTTCTGTTATTTCTGCATTTTCGGCTATTTCTTTGGTTATTTCTGCTTTTTTACTTTTATTCTTCTATTTCTTCTGCTTGTTCTTCTTGGTCTCCTAGTTCTTGTTCCTCTCGTATTTCTACATCTCATTTTTTCTTCTTTTTCAACTTCTTCTGTTTCTAATGCATTTTCTGCTTTTTCAATTACTTCTTCTTCTGCTTCAGCTTTTTCTTCACCTTATTCTTCTCTTATTTCTGCTGTTTCGGCTTATTCTCCTGTTATTTCTGCTTTTCGCTTATTCTTTTGTTATTTCTCTTTTTCCTCTTATTCCCATGTTTCTTCTTCTTGTTCTTCTTGTTCTTCTACTTCTTCTAGTAGTTCTACATATCCTTCTCCTTCTTCTTCTTCTTCATCTTATTCTGTTTCTAATGCATTTTCTGCTTTTCAATTACTGCTTCTTCTGCTTCTTTTTCAGCTTATTCTTCTCTTATTTCTGCTTTTTCTTCTGTTATTGCTGCTTTTTCGGCTCATTCTTCTGTTATTTTGCTTTTTCTCTGATTCTTCTGTTTCTTCCTCTTGTTCTTACAGTTTCTCTTGTTCTTCTTTCACTTCTATATCTCCTTCGTCTTCATCTTCTTCGGTTCCCTCTGCATTTTTTTGCTTTTTCTATTACTTCTCCTGCTTCCTCTGCTTCATATTCAGCTTATTCTGTTATTTCTTCTTTTTCGGCTTATTCTTGTTATTTCTGCTTTTTCGGCTTCGCATCTGTTATTTCTGATTTATCCTCTTATTCCCCTGTTTCTTCTTCTTGTTCGTCTTGTTCTTCTAGCTCCTCTTGTTCTTCTTGTAATTCTACATCTCCTTCTTCTACTTCATCTTTCTGTTTCTTCTGCATTGTTTGTTGTTTCAATTTCTTGCTCTTATTCTGATTCTTCTGCTTCTCCGCAGCTTAATTTTCTGTTATTTCTGCTTTTTCGGCTATTTCTTTGGTTATTTCTGCTTTTTACTCTTATTCTTCTGTTTCTTCTGCTTGTTCTTCTTGTTCTCCTAGTTCTTGTTCCTCTCGTATTTCTACATCTCCTTTTTTCTTCTTTTTCAACTTCTTCTGTTTCTAATGCATTTTCTGCTTTTTCACTTACTTCTGCTTCAGCTTTTTCTTCACCTTATTCTTCTCTTATTTCTGCTATTTCGGCTTATTCTCCTGTTATTTCTGCTTTTCGCTTATTCTTTTGTTATTTCTGCTTTTTCCTCTTATTCCCATGTTTCTTCTTCTTGTTCTTCTTGTTCTTCTACTTCTTCTTGTAGTTCTACATATCCTTCTTCTTCTTCTTCTTCTTCTTCATCTTATTCTGTTTCTAATGCATTTTCTGCTTTTCAGTTGTTGCTTCTTCTTCAGCTCATTCTTCTGTTATTTCTGCTTTTTCGGCTTTTTCTTCTGTTATTGCTGCTTTTTCGGCTTATTCTTCTGTTATTTTTGCTTTTTCCTCTGATTCTTCTGTTTCTTCCTCTTGTTCTTACAGTTTCTCTTGTTCTTCTTTCACTTCTATATCTCCTTCGTCTTCATCTTCTTCGGTTTCCTCTGCATTTTTTTGCTTTTTCAATTAATTCTTCTGCTTCCTCTGCTTCATATTCAGCTTATTCTGTTATTTCTGCTTTTTTGGCTTACTCATCTGTTATTTCTGATTTATCCTCTTATTCCCCTGTTTCTTCTTCTTGTTCGTCTTGTTCTTCTAGCTCCTCTTGTTCTTCTTGTAATTCTACATCTCCTTCTTCTTCTTCATCTTTCTGTTTCTTCTGCATTGTTTGTTGTTTCAATTTCTTGCTCTTATTCTGATTCTTCTGCTTCTCCGCAGCTTAATTTTCTGTTATTTCTGCTTTTTCGGCTATTTCTTTGGTTATTTCTGCTTTTTACTCTTATTCTTCTGTTTCTTCTGCTTGTTCTTCTTGTTCTCCTAGTTCTTGTTCCTCTCGTATTTCTACATCTCCTTTTTTCTTCTTTTTCAACTTCTTCTGTTTCTAATGCATTTTCTGCTTTTTCAATTACTTCTTCTTCTGCTTCAGCTTTTTCTTCACCTTATTCTTCTCTTATTTCTGCTATTTCGGCTTATTCTCCTGTTATTTCTGCTTTTCGCTTATTCTTTTGTTATTTCTGCTTTTTCCTCTTATTCCCATGTTTCTTCTTCTTGTTCTTCTTGCTCTTCTACTTCTTCTTGTAGTTCTACATATCCTTCTTCTTCTTCTTCTTCTTCATCTTATTCTGTTTCTAATGCATTTTCTGCTTTTCAATTGTTGCTTCTTCTTCAGCTCATTCTTCTGTTATTTCTGCTTTTTCGGCTTTTTCTTCTGCTATTGCTGCTTTTTCGGCTTATTCTTCTGTTATTTTTGCTTTTTCCTCTGATTCTTCAGTTTCTTCCTCTTGTTCTTACAGTTTCTCTTGTTCTTCTTTCACTTCTATATGTCCTTCGTCTTCATCTTCTTCGGTTTCCTCTGCATTTTTTTTGCTTTTTCAATTACTTCTTCTGCTTCCTCTGCTTCATATTCAGCTTATTCTGTTATTTCTGCTTTTTCGGCTTACTCATCTTTTATTTCTGATTTATCCTCTTATTCCCCTGTTTCTTCTTCTTGTTCGTCTTGTTCTCATAGCTCCTCTTGTTCTTCTTGTAATTCTACATCTCCTTCTTCTTCTTCATCTTTCTGTTTCTTCTGCATTGTTTCTTTTTTCAATTTCTTGCTCTTATTCTGATTCTTCTGCTTCTCCACAGCTTAATTTTCTGTTATTTCTGCATTTTCGGCTATTTCTTTGGTTATTTCTGCTTTTTACTTTTATTCTTCTATTTCTTCTGCTTGTTCTTCTTGGTCTCCTAGTTCTTGTTCCTCTCGTATTTCTACATCTCATTTTTTCTTCTTTTTCAACTTCTTCTGTTTCTAATGCATTTTCTGCTTTTTCAATTACTTCTTCTTCTGCTTCAGCTTTTTCTTCACCTTATTCTTCTCTTATTTCTGCTATTTCGGCTTATTCTCCTGTTATTTCTGCTTTTCGCTTATTCTTTTGTTATTTCTCTTTTTCCTCTTATTCCCATGTTTCTTCTTCTTGTTCTTCTTGTTCTTCTACTTCTTCTAGTAGTTCTACATATCCTTCTCCTTCTTCTTCTTCTTCATCTTATTCTGTTTCTAATGCATTTTCTGCTTTTCAATTACTGCTTCTTCTGCTTCTTTTTCAGCTTATTCTTCTCTTATTTCTGCTTTTTCTTCTGTTATTGCTGCTTTTTCGGCTCATTCTTCTGTTATTTTTGCTTTTTCCTCTGATTCTTCTGTTTCTTCCTCTTGTTCTTACAGTTTCTCTTGTTCTTCTTTCACTTCTATATCTCCTTCGTCTTCATCTTCTTCGGTTCCCTCCGCATTTTTTTGCTTTTTCTATTACTTCTCCTGCTTCCTCTGCTTCATATTCAGCTTATTCTGTTATTTCTGCTTTTTCGGCTTATTCTTGTTATTTCTGCTTTTTCGGCTTACTCATCTGTTATTTCTGATTTATCCTCTTATTCCCCTGTTTCTTCTTCTTGTTCGTCTTGTTCTTCTAGCTCCTCTTGTTCTTCTTGTAATTCTATATCTCCTTCTTCTACTTCATCTTTCTGTTTCTTCTGCATTGTTTGTTGTTTCAATTTCTTGCTCTTATTCTGATTCTTCTGCTTCTCCGCAGCTTAATTTTCTGTTATTTCTGCTTTTTCGGCTATTTCTTTGGTTATTTCTGCTTTTTACTCTTATTCTTCTGTTTCTTCTGCTTGTTCTTCTTGTTCTCCTAGTTCTTGTTCCTCTCGTATTTCTACATCTCCTTTTTTCTTCTTTTTCAACTTCTTCTGTTTCTAATGCATTTTCTGCTTTTTCAATTACTTCTTCTTCTGCTTCAGCTTTTTCTTCACCTTATTCTTCTCTTATTTCTGCTATTTCGGCTTATTCTCCTGTTATTTCTGCTTTTCGCTTATTCTTTTGTTATTTCTGCTTTTTCCTCTTATTCCCATGTTTCTTCTTCTTGTTCTTCTTGTTCTTCTACTTCTTCTTGTAGTTCTACATATCCTTCTTCTTCTTCTTCTTCTTCTTCATCTTATTCTGTTTCTAATGCATTTTCTGCTTTTCAGTTGTTGCTTCTTCTTCAGCTCATTCTTCTGTTATTTCTGCTTTTTCGGCTTTTTCTTCTGTTATTGCTGCTTTTTCGGCTTATTCTTCTGTTATTTTTGCTTTTTCCTCTGATTCTTCTGTTTCTTCCTCTTGTTCTTACAGTTTCTCTTGTTCTACTTTCACTTCTATATCTCCTTCGTCTTCATCTTCTTCGGTTTCCTCTGCATTTTTTTGCTTTTTCAATTAATTCTTCTGCTTCTTCTGCTTCATATTCAGCTTATTCTGTTATTTCTGCTTTTTTGGCTTACTCATCTGTTATTTGTGATTTATCCTCTTATTCCCCTGTTTCTTCTTCTTGTTCGTCTTGTTCTTGTAGCTCCTCTTGTTCTTCTTGTAATTCTACATCTCCTTCTTCTTCTTCATCTTTCTGTTTCTTCTGCATTGTTTGTTGTTTCAATTTCTTGCTCTTATTCTGATTCTTCTGCTTCTCCGCAGCTTAATTTTCTGTTATTTCTGCTTTTTCGGCTATTTCTTTGGTTATTTCTGCTTTTTACTCTTATTCTTCTGTTTCTTCTGCTTGTTCTTCTTGTTCTCCTAGTTCTTGTTCCTCTCGTATTTCTACATCTCCTTTTTTCTTCTTTTTCAACTTCTTCTGTTTCTAATGCATTTTCTGCTTTTTCAATTACTTCTTCTTCTGCTTCAGCTTTTTCTTCACCTTATTCTTCTCTTATTTCTGCTATTTCGGCTTATTCTCCTGTTATTTCTGCTTTTCGCTTATTCTTTTGTTATTTCTGCTTTTTCCTCTTATTCCCATGTTTCTTCTTCTTGTTCTTCTTGCTCTTCTACTTCTTCTTGTAGTTCTACATATCCTTCTTCTTCTTCTTCTTCTTCATCTTATTCTGTTTCTAATGCATTTTCTGCTTTTCAATTGTTGCTTCTTCTTCAGCTCATTCTTCTGTTATTTCTGCTTTTTCGGCTTTTTCTTCTGCTATTGCTGCTTTTTCGGCTTATTCTTCTGTTATTTTTGCTTTTTCCTCTGATTCTTCTGTTTCTTCCTCTTCTTCTTACAGTTTCTCTTGTTCTTCTTTCACTTCTATATCTCCTTCGTCTTCATCTTCTTCGGTTTCCTCTGCATTTTTTTGCTTTTTCAATTACTTCTTCTGCTTCCTCTGCTTCATATTCAGCTTATTCTGTTATTTCTGCTTTTTCGGCTTACTCATCTGTTATTTCTGATTTATCCTCTTATTCCCCTGTTTCTTCTTCTTGTTCGTCTTGTTCTTCTAGCTCCTCTTGTTCTTCTTGTAATTCTACATCTCCTTCTTCTTCTTCATCTTTCTGTTTCTTCTGCATTGTTTCTTTTTTCAATTTCTTGCTCTTATTCTGATTCTTCTGCTTCTCCGCAGCTTAATTTTCTGTTATTTCTGCTTTTTCGGCTATTTCTTTGGTTATTTCTGCTTTTTACTCTTATTCTTCTGTTTCTTCTGCTTGTTCTTCTTGTTCTCCTAGTTCTTGTTCCTCTCGTATTTCTACATCTCCTTTTTTCTTCTTTTTCAACTTCTTCTGTTTCTAATGCATTTTCTGCTTTTTCAATTACTTCTTCTTCTGCTTCAGCTTTTTCTTCACCTTATTCTTCTCTTATTTCTGCTATTTCTGCTTATTCTCCTGTTATTTCTGCTTTTCGCTTAATCTTTTGTTATTTCTGCTTTTTCCTCTTATACCCATGTTTCTTCTTCTTGTTCTTCTTGTTCTTCTACTTCTTCTAGTAGTTCTACATATCCTTCTCCTTCTTCTTCTTCTTCATCTTATACTGTTTCTAATGCATTTTCTGCTTTTCAATTACTGCTTCTTCTGCTTCTTCTTCAGATTATTCTTCTGTTATTTCTGCTTTTTCTTCTGTTATTGCTGCTTTTTCGGCTCATTCTTCTGTTATTTTTGCTTTTTCCTCTGATTCTTCTGTTTCTTCCTCTTGTTCTTACATTTTCTCTTGTTCTACTTTCACTTCTATATCTCCTTCGTGTTCATCTTCTTCGGTTTCCTCTCCATTTTTTTGCTTTTTCAATTACTTCTTCTGCTTCCTCTGCTTCATATTCAGCTTATTCTGTAATTTCTGCTTTCTCGGCTTATTCTTGTTATTTCTGCTTTTTCGGCTTACTCGTCTGTTATTTCTGATTTATCCTCTTATTCCCCTGTTTCTTCTTCTTGTTCGTCTTGTTCTTCTAGCTCCTCTTGTTCTTCTTGTAATTCTACATCTCCTTCTTCTTCTTCATCTTTCTGTTTCTTCTGCATTGTTTGTTGTTTCAATTTCTAGCTCTTTTTCTGATTCTTCTTCTTCTTCCGCAGCTTAATTTTCTGTTATTTCTGCTTTTTCGGCTATTTCTTTGGTTATTTCTGCTTTTTACACTTATTCTTCTGTTTCTTCTGCTTGTTCTTCTTGGTCTCCTAGTTCTTGTTCCTCTCGTATTTCTACATCTCCTTTTTTCTTCTTTTTCAACTTCTTCTGTTTCTAATGCATTTTCTGCTTTTTCAATTACTTCTTCTTCTGCTTCAGCTTTTTCTTCACCTTATTCTTCTCTTATTTCTGCTATTTCTGCTTATTCTCCTGTTATTTCTGCTTTTCGCTTAATCTTTTGTTATTTCTGCTTTTTCCTCTTATACCCATGTTTCTTCTTCTTGTTCTTCTTGTTCTTCTACTTCTTCTAGTAGTTCTACATATCCTTCTCCTTCTTCTTCTTCTTCATCTTATACTGTTTCTAATGCATTTTCTGCTTTTCAATTACTGCTTCTTCTGCTTCTTCTTCAGATTATTCTTCTGTTATTTCTGCTTTTTCTTCTGTTATTGCTGCTTTTTCGGCTCATTCTTCTGTTATTTTTGCTTTTTCCTCTGATTCTTCTGTTTCTTCCTCTTGTTCTTACATTTTCTCTTGTTCTTCTTTCACTTCTATATCTCCTTCGTGTTCATCTTCTTCGGTTTCCTCTCCATTTTTTTGCTTTTTCAATTACTTCTTCTGCTTCCTCTGCTTCATATTCAGCTTATTCTGTAATTTCTGCTTTCTCGGCTTATTCTTGTTATTTCTGCTTTTTCGGCTTACTCGTCTGTTATTTCTGATTTATCCTCTTATTCCCCTGTTTCTTCTTCTTGTTCGTCTTGTTCTTCTAGCTCCTCTTGTTCTTCTTGTAATTCTACATCTCCTTCTTCTTCTTCATCTTTCTGTTTCTTCTGCATTGTTTGTTGTTTCAATTTCTAGCTCTTTTTCTGATTCTTCTTCTTCTTCCGCAGCTTAATTTTCTGTTATTTCTGCTTTTTCGGCTATTTCTTTGGTTATTTCTGCTTTTTACACTTATTCTTCTGTTTCTTCTGCTTGTTCTTCTTGGTCTCCTAGTTCTTGTTCCTCTCGTATTTCTACATCTCCTTTTTTCTTCTTTTTCAACTTCTTCTGTTTCTAATGCATTTTCTGCTTTTTCAATTACTTCTTCTTCTGCTTCAGCTTTTTCTTCACCTTATTCTTCTCTTATTTCTGCTATTTCGGCTTATTCTCCTGTTATTTCTGCTTTTCGCTTATTCTTTTGTTATTTCTGCTTTTTCCTCTTATTCCCATGTTTCTTCTTCTTGTTCTTCTTGTTCTTCTACTTCTTCTAGTAGTTCTACATATCCTTCTCCTTCTTCTTCTTCTTCATCTTATTCTGTTTCTAATGCATTTTCTGCTTTTCAATTACTGCTTCTTCTTCAGCTTATTCTTCTGTTATTTCTGCTTTTTCTTCTGTTATTGCTGCTTTTTCGGCTCATTCTTCTGTTATTTTTGCTTTTTCCTCTGATTCTTCTGTTTCTTCCTCTTGTTCTTACAGTTTCTCTTGTTCTTCTTTCACTTCTATATCTCCTTCGTCTTCATCTTCTTCGGTTTCCTCTGCATATTTTTGCTTTTTCTATTACTTCTTCTGCTTCCTCTGTTTCATATTCAGCTTATTCTGTTATTTCTGCTTTTTCGGCTTATTCTTGTTATTTCTGCTTTTTCGGCTTACTCATCTGTTATTTCTGATTTATCCTCTTATTCCCCTGTTTCTTCTTCTTGTTCGTCTTCTTCTTCTAGCTCCTCTTGTTCTTCTTGTAATTCTACATCTCCTTCTTCTTCATCATCTTTCTGTTTCTTCTGCATTGTTTGTTGTTTCAATTTCTTGCTCTTATTCTGATTCTTCTGCTTCTCCGCAGCTTAATTTTCTGTTATTTCTGCATTTTCGGCTATTTCTTTGGTTATTTCTGCTTTTTACTTTTATTCTTCTATTTCTTCTGCTTGTTCTTCTTGTTCTCCTAGTTCTTGTTCCTCTCGTATTTCTACATCTCCTTTTTTCTTCTTTTTCAACTTCTTCTGTTTCTAATGCATTTTCTGCTTTTTCACTTACTTCTTCTGCTTCAGCTTTTTCTTCACCTTATTCTTCTCTTATTTCTGCTATTTCGGCTTATTCTCCTGTTATTTCTGCTTT
Organism: Talpa europaea; assembly: GCF_964194135.1. NCBI lineage: Eukaryota > Metazoa > Chordata > Mammalia > Eulipotyphla > Talpidae > Talpa > Talpa europaea. The sequence goes on from NW_028167909.1 coordinate 15,024, forward strand.
TCGCTTATTCTTTTGTTATTTCTGCTTTTTCCTCTTATTCCCATGTTTCTTCTTCTTGTTCTTCTTGTTCTTCTACTTCTTCTTGTAGTTCTACATATCCTTCTTCTTCTTCTTCTTCTTCTTCATCTTATTCTGTTTCTAATGCATTTTCTGCTTTTCAGTTGTTGCTTCTTCTTCATCTCATTCTTCTGTTATTTCTGCTTTTTCGGCTTTTTCTTCTATTATTGCTGCTTTTTCGGCTTATTCTTCTGTTATTTTTGCTTTTTCCTCTGATTCTTCTGTTTCTTCCTCTTGTTCTTACAGTTTCTCTTGTTCTTCTTTCACTTCTATATCTCCTTCGTCTTCATCTTCTTCGGTTTCCTCTGCATTTTTTTGCTTTTTCAATTAATTCTTCTGCTTCCTCTGCTTCATATTCAGCTTATTCTGTTATTTCTGCTTTTTCGGCTTACTCATCTGTTATTTCTGATTTATCCTCTTATTCCCCTGTTTCTTCTTCTTGTTCGTCTTGTTCTTCTAGCTCCTCTTGTTCTTCTTGTAATTCTACATCTCCTTCTTCTTCTTCATCTTTCTGTTTCTTCTGCATTGTTTTTTGTTTCAATTTCTTGCTCTTATTCTGATTCTTCTGCTTCTCCGCAGCTTAATTTTCTGTTATTTCTGCTTTTTCGGCTATTTCTTTGGTTATTTCTGCTTTTTACTCTTATTCTTCTGTTTCTTCTGCTTGTTCTTCTTGTTCTCCTAGTTCTTGTTCCTCTCGTATTTCTACATCTCCTTTTTTCTTCTTTTTCAACTTCTTCTGTTTCTAATGCATTTTCTGCTTTTTCAATTACTTCTTCTTCTGCTTCAGCTTTTTCTTCACCTTATTCTTCTCTTATTTCTGCTATTTCGGCTTATTCTCCTGTTATTTCTGCTTTTCGCTTATTCTTTTGTTATTTCTGCTTTTTCCTCTTATTCCCATGTTTCTTCTTCTTGTTCTTCTTGCTCTTCTACTTCTTCTTGTAGTTCTACATATCCTTCTTCTTCTTCTTCTTCTTCATCTTATTCTGTTTCTAATGCATTTTCTGCTTTTCAATTGTTGCTTCTTCTTCAGCTCATTCTTCTGTTTATCTGCTTTTTCGGCTTTTTCTTCTGCTATTGCTGCTTTTTCGGCTTATTCTTCTGTTATTTTTGCTTTTTCCTCTGATTCTTCTGTTTCTTCCTCTTGTTCTTACAGTTTCTCTTGTTCTTCTTTCACTTCTATATCTCCTTCGTCTTCATCTTCTTCGGTTTCCTCTGCATTTTTTTGCTTTTTCAATTACTTCTTCTGCTTCCTCTGCTTCATATTCAGCTTATTCTGTAATTTCTGCTTTTTCGGCTTACTCATCTGTTATTTCTGATTTATCCTCTTATTCCCCTGTTTCTTCTTCTTGTTCGTCTTGTTCTTCTAGCTCCTCTTGTTCTTCTTGTAATTCTACATCTCCTTCTTCTTCTTCATCTTTCTGTTTCTTCTGCATTGTTTCTTTTTTCAATTTCTTGCTCTTATTCTGATTCTTCTGCTTCTCCGCAGCTTAATTTTCTGTTATTTCTGCATTTTCGGCTATTTCTTTGGTTATTTCTGCTTTTTACTTTTATTCTTCTATTTCTTCTGCTTGTTCTTCTTGGTCTCCTAGTTCTTGTTCCTCTCGTATTTCTACATCTCATTTTTTCTTCTTTTTCAACTTCTTCTGTTTCTAATGCATTTTCTGCTTTTTCAATTACTTCTTCTTCTGCTTCAGCTTTTTCTTCACCTTATTCTTCTCTTATTTCTGCTATTTCGGCTTATTCTCCTGTTATTTCTGCTTTTCGCTTATTCTTTTGTTATTTCTGCTTTTTCCTCATATTCCCATGTTTCTTTTTCTTGTTCTTCTTGTTCTTCTACTTCTTCTAGTAGTTCTACATATCCTTCTCCTTCTTCTTCTTCTTCATCTTATTCTGTTTCTAATGCATTTTCTGCTTTTCAATTACTGCTTCTTCTGCTTCTTTTTCGGCTTATTCTTCTGTTATTTCTGCTTTTTCTTCTGTTATTGCTGCTTTTTCGGCTCATTCTTCTGTTATTTTTGCTTTTTCCTCTGATTCTTCTGTTTCTTCCTCTTGTTCTTACAGTTTCTCTTGTTCTTCTTTCACTTCTATATCTCCTTCGTCTTCATCTTCTTCGGTTTCCTCTGCATTTTTTTGCTTTTTCAATTACTTCTCCTGCTTCCTCTGCTTCATATTCAGCTTATTCTGTTATTTCTGCTTTTTCGGCTTATTCTTGTTATTTCTGCTTTTTCGGCTTACTCATCTGTTATTTCTGATTTATCCTCTTATTCCCCTGTTTCTTCTTCTTGTTCGTCTTGTTCTTCTAGCTCCTCTTGTTCTTCTTGTAATTCTACATCTCCTTCTTCTACTTCATCTTTCTGTTTCTTCTGCATTGTTTGTTGTTTCAATTTCTTGCTCTTATTCTGATTCTTCTGCTTCTCCGCAGCTTAATTTTCTGTTATTTCTGCTTTTTCGGCTATTTCTTTGGTTATTTCTGCTTTTTACTCTTATTCTTCTGTTTCTTCTGCTTGTTCTTCTTGTTCTCCTAGTTCTTGTTCCTCTCGTATTTCTACATCTCCTTTTTTCTTCTTTTTCAACTTCTTCTGTTTCTAATGCATTTTCTGCTTTTTCAATTACTTCTTCTTCTGCTTCAGCTTTTTCTTCACCTTATTCTTCTCTTATTTCTGCTATTTCGGCTTATTCTCCTGTTATTTCTGCTTTTCGCTTATTCTTTTGTTATTTCTGCTTTTTCCTCTTATTCCCATGTTTCTTCTTCTTGTTCTTCTTGCTCTTCTACTTCTTCTTGTAGTTCTACATATCCTTCTTCTTCTTCTTCTTCTTCTTCTTCATCTTATTCTGTTTCTAATGCATTTTCTGCTTTTCAATTGTTGCTTCTTCTTCAGCTCATTCTTCTGTTATTTCTGCTTTTTCGGCTTTTTCTTCTGCTATTGCTGCTTTTTCGGCTTATTCTTCTGTTATTTTTGCTTTTTCCTCTGATTCTTCTGTTTCTTCCTCTTGTTCTTACAGTTTCTCTTGTTCTTCTTTCACTTCTATATCTCCTTCGTCTTCATCTTCTTCGGTTTCCTCTGCATTTTTTTGCTTTTTCAATTACTTCTTCTGCTTCCTCTGCTTCATATTCAGCTTATTCTGTTATTTCTGCTTTTTCGGCTTACTCATCTGTTATTTCTGATTTATCCTCTTATTCCCCTGTTTCTTCTTCTTGTTCGTCTTGTTCTTCTAGCTCCTCTTGTTCTTCTTGTAATTCTACATCTCCTTCTTCTTCTTCATCTTTCTGTTTCTTCTGCATTGTTTCTTTTTTCAATTTCTTGCTCTTATTCTGATTCTTCTGCTTCTCCGCAGCTTAATTTTCTGTTATTTCTGCATTTTCGGCTATTTCTTTGGTTATTTCTGCTTTTTACTTTTATTCTTCTATTTCTTCTGCTTGTTCTTCTTGGTCTCCTAGTTCTTGTTCCTCTCGTATTTCTACATCTCATTTTTTCTTCTTTTTCAACTTCTTCTGTTTCTAATGCATTTTCTGCTTTTTCAATTACTTCTTCTTCTGCTTCAGCTTTTTCTTCACCTTATTCTTCTCTTATTTCTGCTATTTCGGCTTATTCTCCTGTTATTTCTGCTTTTCGCTTATTCTTTTGTTATTTCTGCTTTTTCCTCATATTCCCATGTTTCTTTTTCTTGTTCTTCTTGTTCTTCTACTTCTTCTAGTACTTCTACATATCCTTCTCCTTCTTCTTCTTCTTCATCTTATTCTGTTTCTAATGCATTTTCTGCTTTTCAATTACTGCTTCTTCTGCTTCTTTTTCGGCTTATTCTTCTGTTATTTCTGCTTTTTCTTCTGTTATTGCTGCTTTTTCGGCTCATTCTTCTGTTATTTTTGCTTTTTCCTCTGATTCTTCTGTTTCTTCCTCTTGTTCTTACAGTTTCTCTTGTTCTTCTTTCACTTCTATATCTCCTTCGTCTTCATCTTCTTCGGTTTCCTCTGCATTTTTTTGCTTTTTCAATTACTTCTCCTGCTTCCTCTGCTTCATATTCAGCTTATTCTGTTATTTCTGCTTTTTCGGCTTATTCTTGTTATTTCTGCTTTTTCGGCTTACTCATCTGTTATTTCTGATTTATCCTCTTATTCCCCTGTTTCTTCTTCTTGTTCGTCTTGTTCTTCTAGCTCCTCTTGTTCTTCTTGTAATTCTACATCTCCTTCTTCTACTTCATCTTTCTGTTTCTTCTGCATTGTTTGTTGTTTCAATTTCTTGCTCTTATTCTGATTCTTCTGCTTCTCCGCAGCTTAATTTTCTGTTATTTCTGCTTTTTCGGCTATTTCTTTGGTTATTTCTGCTTTTTACTCTTATTCTTCTGTTTCTTCTGCTTGTTCTTCTTGTTCTCCTAGTTCTTGTTCCTCTCGTATTTCTACATCTCCTTTTTTCTTCTTTTTCAACTTCTTCTGTTTCTAATGCATTTTCTGCTTTTTCAATTACTTCTTCTTCTGCTTCAGCTTTTTCTTCACCTTATTCTTCTCTTATTTCTGCTATTTCGGCTTATTCTCCTGTTATTTCTGCTTTTCGCTTATTCTTTTGTTATTTCTGCTTTTTCCTCTTATTCCCATGTTTCTTCTTCTTGTTCTTCTTGCTCTTCTACTTCTTCTTGTAGTTCTACATATCCTTCTTCTTCTTCTTCTTCATCTTATTCTGTTTCTAATGCATTTTCTGCTTTTCAATTGTTGCTTCTTCTTCAGCTCATTCTTCTGTTATTTCTGCTTTTTCGGCTTTTTCTTCTGCTATTGCTGCTTTTTCGGCTTATTCTTCTGTTATTTTTGCTTTTTCCTCTGATTCTTCTGTTTCTTCCTCTTGTTCTTACAGTTTCTCTTGTTCTTCTTTCACTTCTATATCTCCTTCATCTTCATCTTCTTCGGTTTCCTCTGCATTTTTTTGCTTTTTCAATTACTTCTTCTGCTTCCTCTGCTTCATATTCAGCTTATTCTGTTATTTCTGCTTTTTCGGCTTACTCATCTGTTATTTCTGATTTATCCTCTTATTCCCCTGTTTCTTCTTCTTGTTCGTCTTGTTCTTCTAGCTCCTCTTGTTCTTCTTGTAATTCTATATCTCCTTCTTCTTCTTCATCTTTCTGTTTCTTCTGCATTGTTTCTTTTTTCAATTTCTTGCTCTTATTCTGATTCTTCTGCTTCTCCGCAGCTTAATTTTCTGTTATTTCTGCATTTTCGGCTATTTCTTTGGTTATTTCTGCTTTTTACTTTTATTCTTCTATTTCTTCTGCTTGTTCTTCTTGGTCTCCTAGTTCTTGTTCCTCTCGTATTTCTACATCTCATTTTTTCTTCTTTTTCAACTTCTTCTGTTTCTAATGCATTTTCTGCTTTTTCAATTACTTCTTCTTCTGCTTCAGCTTTTTCTTCACCTTATTCTTCTCTTATTTCTGCTATTTCGGCTTATTCTCCTGTTATTTCTGCTTTTCGCTTATTCTTTTGTTATTTCTGCTTTTTCCTCATATTCCCATGTTTCTTTTTCTTGTTCTTCTTGTTCTTCTACTTCTTCTAGTACTTCTACATATCCTTTTCCTTCTTCTTCTTCTTCATCTTATTCTGTTTCTAATGCATTTTCTGCTTTTCAATTACTGCTTCTTCTGCTTCTTTTTCGTCTTATTCTTCTGTTATTTCTGCTTTTTCTTCTGTTATTGCTGCTTTTTCGGCTCATTCTTCTGTTATTTTTGCTTTTTCCTCTGATTCTTCTGTTTCTTCCTCTTGTTCTTACAGTTTCTCTTGTTCTTCTTTCACTTCTATATCTCCTTCGTCTTCATCTTCTTCGGTTTCCTCTGCATTTTTTTGCTTTTTCAATTACTTCTCCTGCTTCCTCTGCTTCATATTCAGCTTATTCTGTTATTTCTGCTTTTTCGGCTTATTCTTGTTATTTCTGCTTTTTCGGCTTACTCATCTGTTATTTCTGATTTATCCTCTTATTCCCCTGTTTCTTCTTCTTGTTCGTCTTGTTCTTCTAGCTCCTCTTGTTCTTCTTGTAATTCTACATCTCCTTCTTCTACTTCATCTTTCTGTTTCTTCTGCATTGTTTGTTGTTTCAATTTCTTGCTCTTATTCTGATTCTTCTGCTTCTCCGCAGCTTAATTTTCTGTTATTTCTGCTTTTTCGGCTATTTCTTTGGTTATTTCTGCTTTTTACTCTTATTCTTCTGTTTCTTCTGCTTGTTCTTCTTGTTCTCCTAGTTCTTGTTCCTCTCGTATTTCTACATCTCCTTTTTTCTTCTTTTTCAACTTCTTCTGTTTCTAATGCATTTTCTGCTTTTTCAATTACTTCTTCTTCTGCTTCAGCTTTTTCTTCACCTTATTCTTCTCTTATTTCTGCTATTTCGGCTTATTCTCCTGTTATTTCTGCTTTTCGCTTATTCTTTTGTTATTTCTGCTTTTTCCTCTTATTCCCATGTTTCTTCTTCTTGTTCTTCTTGCTCTTCTACTTCTTCTTGTAGTTCTACATATCCTTCTTCTTCTTCTTCTTCTTCATCTTATTCTGTTTCTAATGCATTTTCTGCTTTTCAATTGTTGCTTCTTCTTCAGCTCATTCTTCTGTTATTTCTGCTTTTTCGGCTTTTTCTTCTGCTATTGCTGCTTTTTCGGCTTATTCTTCTGTTATTTTTGCTTTTTCCTCTGATTCTTCTGTTTCTTCCTCTTGTTCTTACAGTTTCTCTTGTTCTTCTTTCACTTCTATATCTCCTTCGTCTTCATCTTCTTCGGTTTCCTCTGCATTTTTTTGCTTTTTCAATTACTTCTTCTGCTTCCTCTGCTTCATATTCAGCTTATTCTGTTATTTCTGCTTTTTCGGCTTACTCATCTGTTATTTCTGATTTATCCTCTTATTCCCCTGTTTCTTCTTCTTGTTCGTCTTGTTCTTCTAGCTCCTCTTGTTCTTCTTGTAATTCTACATCTCCTTCTTCTTCTTCATCTTTCTGTTTCTTCTGCATTGTTTCTTTTTTCAATTTCTTGCTCTTATTCTGATTCTTCTGCTTCTCCGCAGCTTAATTTTCTGTTATTTCTGCATTTTCGGCTATTTCTTTGGTTATTTCTGCTTTTTACTTTTATTCTTCTATTTCTTCTGCTTGTTCTTCTTGGTCTCCTAGTTCTTGTTCCTCTCGTATTTCTACATCTCATTTTTTCTTCTTTTTCAACTTCTTCTGTTTCTAATGCATTTTCTGCTTTTTCAATTACTTCTTCTTCTGCTTCAGCTTTTTCTTCACCTTATTCTTCTCTTATTTCTGCTATTTCGGCTTATTCTCCTGTTATTTCTGCTTTTCGCTTATTCTTTTGTTATTTCTGCTTTTTCCTCATATTCCCATGTTTCTTTTTCTTGTTCTTCTTGTTCTTCTACTTCTTCTAGTACTTCTACATATCCTTCTCCTTCTTCTTCTTCTTCATCTTATTCTGTTTCTAATGCATTTTCTGCTTTTCAATTACTGCTTCTTCTGCTTCTTTTTCGGCTTATTCTTCTGTTATTTCTGCTTTTTCTTCTGTTATTGCTGCTTTTTCGGCTCATTCTTCTGTTATTTTTGCTTTTTCCTCTGATTCTTCTGTTTCTTCCTCTTGTTCTTACAGTTTCTCTTGTTCTTCTTTCACTTGTATATCTCCTTCGTCTTCATCTTCTTCGGTTTCCTCTGCATTTTTTTGCTTTTTCAATTACTTCTCCTGCTTCCTCTGCTTCATATTCAGCTTATTCTGTTATTTCTGCTTTTTCGGCTTATTCTTGTTATTTCTGCTTTTTCGGCTTACTCATCTGTTATTTCTGATTTATCCTCTTATTCCCCTGTTTCTTCTTCTTGTTCGTCTTGTTCTTCTAGCTCCTCTTGTTCTTCTTGTAATTCTACATCTCCTTCTTCTACTTCATCTTTCTGTTTCTTCTGCATTGTTTGTTGTTTCAATTTCTTGCTCTTATTCTGATTCTTCTGCTTCTCCGCAGCTTAATTTTCTGTTATTTCTGCTTTTTCGGCTATTTCTTTGGTTATTTCTGCTTTTTACTCTTATTCTTCTGTTTCTTCTGCTTGTTCTTCTTGTTCTCCTAGTTCTTGTTCCTCTCGTATTTCTACATCTCCTTTTTTCTTCTTTTTCAACTTCTTCTGTTTCTAATGCATTTTCTGCTTTTTCACTTACTTCTTCTGCTTCAGCATTTTCTTCACCTTATTCTTCTCTTATTTCTGCTATTTCGGCTTATTCTCCTGTTATTTCTGCTTTTCGCTTATTCTTTTATATTTCTGCTTTTTCCTCTTATACCCATGTTTCTTCTTCTTGTTCTTCTTGTTCTTCTACTTCTTCTTGTAGTTCTACATATCCTTCTTCTTCTTCTTCTTCTTCATCTTATTCTGTTTCTAATGCATTTTCTGCTTTTCAGTTGTTGCTTCTTCTTCAGCTCATTCTTCTGTTATTTCTGCTTTTTCGGCTTTTTCTTCTGTTATTGCTGCTTTTTCGGCTTATTCTTCTGTTATTTTTGCTTTTTCCTCTGATTCTTCTGTTTCTTCCTCTTGTTCTTACAGTTTCTCTTGTTCTTCTTTCACTTCTATATCTCCTTCGTCTTCATCTTCTTCGGTTTCCTCTGCATTTTTTTGCTTTTTCAATTAATTCTTCTGCTTCCTCTGCTTCATATTCAGCTTATTCTGTTATTTCTGCTTTTTCGGCTTACTCATCTGTTATTTCTGATTTATCCTCTTATTCCCCTGTTTCTTCTTCTTGTTCGTCTTGTTCTTCTAGCTCCTCTTGTTCTTCTTGTAATTCTACATCTCCTTCTTCTTCATCATCTTTCTGTTTCTTCTGCATTGTTTGTTGTTTCAATTTCTTGCTCTTATTCTGATTCTTCTGCTTCTCCGCAGCTTAATTTTCTGTTATTCCTGCTTTTTCGGCTATTTCTTTGGTTATTTCTGCTTTTTACTCTTATTCTTCTGTTTCTTCTGCTTGTTCTTCTTGTTCTCCTAGTTCTTGTTCCTCTCGTATTTCTACATCTCCTTTTTTCTTCTTTTTCAACTTCTTCTGTTTCTAATGCATTTTCTGCTTTTTCAATTACTTCTTCTTCTGCTTCAGCTTTTTCTTCACCTTATTCTTCTCTTATTTCTGCTATTTCGGCTTATTCTCCTGTTATTTCTGCTTTTCGCTTATTCTTTTGTTATTTCTGCTTTTTCCTCTTATTCCCATGTTTCTTCTTCTTGTTCTTCTTGCTCTTCTACTTCTTCTTGTAGTTCTACATATCCTTCTTCTTCTTCTTCTTCTTCTTCATCTTATTCTGTTTCTAATGCATTTTCTGCTTTTCAATTGTTGCTTCTTCTTCAGCTCATTCTTCTGTTATTTCTGCTTTTTCGGCTTTTTCTTCTACTATTGCTGCTTTTTCGGCTTATTCTTCTGTTATTTTTGCTTTTTCCTCTGATTCTTCTGTTTCTTCCTCTTGTTCTTACAGTTTCTCTTGTTCTTCTTTCACTTCTATATCTCCTTCGTCTTCATCTTCTTCGGTTTCCTCTGCATTTTTTTGCTTTTTCAATTACTTCTACTGCTTCCTCTGCTTCATATTCAGCTTATTCTGTTATTTCTGCTTTTTCGGCTTACTCATCTGTTATTTCTGATTTATCCTCTTATTCCCCTGTTTCTTCTTCTTGTTCGTCTTGTTCTTCTAGCTCCTCTTGTTCTTCTTGTAATTCTACATCTCCTTCTTCTTCATCATCTTTCTGTTTCTTCTGCATTGTTTGTTGTTTCAATTTCTTGCTCTTATTCTGATTCTTCTGCTTCTCCGCAGCTTAATTTTCTGTTATTTCTGCTTTTTCGGCTATTTCTTTGGTTATTTCTGCTTTTTACTCTTATTCTTCTGTTTCTTCTGCTTGTTCTTCTTGTTCTCCTAGTTCTTGTTCCTCTCGTATTTCTACATCTCCTTTTTTCTTCTTTTTCAACTTCTTCTGTTTCTAATGCATTTTCTGCTTTTTCAATTACTTCTTCTTCTGCTTCAGCTTTTTCTTCACCTTATTCTTCTCTTATTTCTGCTATTTCGGCTTATTCTCCTGTTATTTCTGCTTTTCGCTTATTCTTTTGTTATTTCTGCTTTTTCCTCTTATTCCCATGTTTCTTCTTCTTGTTCTTCTTGTTCTTCTACTTCTTCTTGTAGTTCTACATATCCTTCTTCTTCTTCTTCTTCTTCTTCATCTTATTCTGTTTCTAATGCATTTTCTGCTTTTCAATTGTTGCTTCTTCTTCAGCTCATTCTTCTGTTATTTCTGCTTTTTCGGCTTTTTCTTCTGTTATTGCTGCTTTTTCGGCTTATTCTTCTGTTATTTTTGCTTTTTCCTCTGATTCTTCTGTTTCTTCCTCTTGTTCTTACAGTTTCTCTTGTTCTTCTTTCACTTCTATATCTCCTTCATCTTCATCTTCTTCGGTTTCCTCTGCATTTTTTTGCTTTTTCAATTAATTCTTCTGCTTCCTCTGCTTCATATTCAGCTTATTCTGTTATTTCTGCTTTTTCGGCTTACTCATCTGTTATTTCTGATTTATCCTCTTATTCCCCTGTTTCTTCTTCTTGTTCGTCTTGTTCTTCTAGCTCCTCTTGTTCTTCTTGTAATTCTACATCTCCTTCTTCTTCTTCATCTATCTGTTTCTTCTGCATTGTTTCTTTTTTCAATTTCTTGCTCTTATTCTGATTCTTCTGCTTCTCCGCAGCTTAATTTTCTGTTATTTCTGCTTTTTCGGCTATTTCTTTGGTTATTTCTGCTTTTTACTCTTATTCTTCTGTTTCTTCTGCTTGTTCTTCTTGGTCTCCTAGTTCTTGTTCCTCTCGTATTTCTACATCTCCTTTTTTCTTCTTTTTCAACTTCTTCTGTTTCTAATGCATTTTCTGCTTTTTCAATTACTTCTTCTGCTTCAGCTTTTTCTTCACCTTATTCTTCTCTTATTTCTGCTATTTCGGCTTATTCTCCTGTTATTTCTGCTTTTCGCTTATTCTTTTGTTATTTCTGCTTTTTCCTCTTATTCCCATGTTTCTTCTTCTTGTTCTTCTTGTTCTTCTACTTCTTCTAGTAGTTCTACATATCCTTCTCCTTCTTCTTTTTCTTCATCTTATTCTGTTTCTAATGCATTTTCTGCTTTTCAATTACTGCTTCTTCTGCTTCTTCAGCTTATTCTTCTGTTATTTCTGCTTTTTCTTCTGTTATTGCTGCTTTTTCGGCTCATTCTTCTGTTATTTTTGCTTTTTCCTCTGATTCTTCTGTTTCTTCCTCTTGTTCTTACAGTTTCTCTTGTTCTTCTTTCACTTCTATATCTCCTTCGTCTTCATCTTCTTCGGTTTCCTCTGCATATTTTTGCTTTTTCTATTACTTCTTCTGCTTCCTCTGTTTCATATTCAGCTTATTCTGTTATTTCTGCTTTTTCGGCTTACTCATCTGTTATTTCTGATTTATCCTCTTATTCCCCTGTTTCTTCTTCTTGTTCGTCTTGTTCTTCTAGCTCCTCTTGTTCTTCTTGTAATTCTACATCTCCTTCTTCTTCATCATCTTTCTGTTTCTTCTGCATTGTTTGTTGTTTCAATTTCTTGCTCTTATTCTGATTCTTCTGCTTCTCCGCAGCTTAATTTTCTGTTATTTCTGCTTTTTCGGCTATTTCTTTGGTTATTTCTGCTTTTTACTCTTACTCTTCTGTTTCTTCTGCTTGTTCTTCTTGTTCTCCTAGTTCTTGTTCCTCTCGTATTTCTACATCTCCTTTTTTCTTCTTTTTGAACTTCTTATGTTTCTAATGCATTTTCTGCTTTTTCACTTACTTCTTCTGCTTCAGCTTTTTCTTCACCTTATTCTTCTCTTATTTCTGCTATTTCGGCTTATTCTCCTGTTATTTTTGCTTTTCGCTTATTCTTTTGTTATTTCTGCTTTTTCCTCTTATTCCCATTTTCTTCTTCTTGTTCTTCTTGTTCTTCTACTTCTTCTTGTAGTTCTACATATCCTTCTTCTTCTTCTTCTTCTTCATCTTATTCTGTTTCTAATGCATTTTCTGCTTTTCAATTGTTGCTTCTTCTTCAGCTCATTCTTCTGTTATTTCTGCTTTTTCGGCTTTTTCTTCTGTTATTGCTGCTTTTTCGGCTTATTCTTCTGTTATTTTTGCTTTTTCCTCTGATTCTTCTGTTTCTTCCTCTTGTTCTTACAGTTTCTCTTGTTCTTCTTTCACTTCTATATCTCCTTCGTCTTCATCTTCTTCGGTTTCCTCTGCATTTTTTTGCTTTTTCAATTACTTCTTCTGCTTCCTCTGCTTCATATTCAGCTTATTCTGTTATTTCTGCTTTTTCGGCTTACTCATCTGTTATTTCTGATTTATCCTCTTATTCCCCTGTTTCTTCTTCTTGTTCGTCTTGTTCTTCTAGCTCCTCTTGTTCTTCTTGTAATTCTACATCTCCTTCTTCTTCTTCATCTTTCTGTTTCTTCTGCATTGTTTGTTGTTTCAATTTCTTGCTCTTATTCTGATTCTTCTGCTTCTCCGCAGCTTAATTTTCTGTTATTTCTGCTTTTTCGGCTATTTCTTTGGTTATTTCTGCTTTTTACTCTTACTCTTCTGTTTCTTCTGCTTGTTCTTCTTGTTCTCCTAGTTCTTGTTCCTCTCGTATTTCTACATCTCCTTTTTTCTTCTTTTTGAACTTCTTCTGTTTCTAATGCATTTTCTGCTTTTTCACTTACTTCTTCTGCTTCAGTTTTTTCTTCACCTTATTCTTCTCTTATTTCTGCTATTTCGGCTTATTCTCCTGTTATTTCTGCTTTTCGCTTATTCTTTTGTTATTTCTGCTTTTTCCTCTTATTCCCATTTTCTTCTTCTTGTTCTTCTTGTTCTTCTACTTCTTCTTGTAGTTCTACATATCCTTCTTCTTCTTCTTCTTCTTCATCTTATTCTGTTTCTAATGCATTTTCTGCTTTTCAATTGTTGCTTCTTCTTCAGCTCATTCTTCTGTTATTTCTGCTTTTTCGGCTTTTTCTTCTGTTATTGCTGCTTTTTCGGCTTATTCTTCTGTTATTTTTGCTTTTTCCTCTGATTCTTCTGTTTCTTCCTCTTGTTCTTACAGTTTCTCTTGTTCTTCTTTCACTTCTATATCTCCTTCGTCTTCATCTTCTTCGGTTTCCTCTGCATTTTTTTGCTTTTTCAATTACTTCTTCTGCTTCCTCTGCTTCATATTCAGCTTATTCTGTTATTTCTGCTTTTTCGGCTTACTCATCTGTTATTTCTGATTTATCCTCTTATTCCCCTGTTTCTTCTTCTTGTTCGTCTTGTTCTTCTAGCTCCTCTTGTTCTTCTTGTAATTCTACATCTCCTTCTTCTTCTTCATCTTTCTGTTTCTTCTGCATTGTTTGTTGTTTCAATTTCTTGCTCTTATTCTGATTCTTCTGCTTCTCTGCAGCTTAATTTTCTGTTATTTCTGCTTTTTCGGCTATTTCTTTGGTTATTTCTGCTTTTTACTCTTATTCTTCTGTTTCTTCTGCTTGTTCTTCTTGTTCTCCTAGTTCTTGTTCCTCTCGTATTTCTACATCTCCTTTTTTCTTCTTTTTCAACTTCTCTGTTTCTAATGCATTTTCTGCTTTTTCAATTACTTCTTCTTCTGCTTCAGCTTTTTCTTCACCTTATTCTTCTCTTATTTCTGCTATTTCGGCTTATTCTCCTGTTATTTCTGCTTTTCGCTTATTCTTTTGTTATTTCTGCTTTTTCCTCTTATTCCCATGTTTCTTCTTCTTGTTCTTCTTGTTCTTCTACTTCTTCTAGTAGTTCTACATATCCTTCTCCTTCTTCTTCTTCTTCATCTTATTCTGTTTCTAATGCATTTTCTGCTTTTCAATTACTGCTTCTTCTGCTTCTTCTTCAGCTTATTCTTCTGTTATTTCTGCTTTTTCTTCTGTTATTGCTGCTTTTTCGGCTCATTCTTCTGTTATTTTTGATTTTTTCCTCTGATTCTTCTGTTTCTTCCTCTTGTTCTTACAGTTTCTCTTGTTCTTCTTTCACTTCTATATCTCCTTCGTCTTCATCTTCTTCGGTTTCCTCTGCATATTTTTGCTTTTTCAATTACTTCTTCTGCTTCCTCTGCTTCATATTCAGCTTATTCTGTAATTTCTGCTTTTTCGGCTTATTCTTGTTATTTCTGCTTTTTCGGCTTACTCATCTGTTATTTCTGATTTATCCTCTTATTCCCCTGTTTCTTCTTCTTGTTCGTCTTGTTCTTCTAGCTCCTCTTGTTCTTCTTGTAATTCTACATCTCCTTCTTCTTCTTCATCTTTCTGTGTCTTCTGCATTGTTTGTTGTTTCAATTTCTTGCTCTTATTCTGATTCTTCTGCTTCTTCCGCAGCTTAATTTTCTGTTATTTCTGCTTTTTCGGCTATTTCTTTGGTTATTTCTGCTTTTTACTCTTATTCTTCTGTTTCTTCTGCTTGTTCTTCTTGTTCTCCTAGTTCTTGTTCCTCTCGTATTTCTACATCTCCTTTTTTCTTCTTTTTCAACTTCTCTGTTTCTAATGCATTTTCTGCTTTTTCAATTACTTCTTCTTCTGCGTCAGCTTTTTCTTCACCTTATTCTTCTCTTATTTCTGCTATTTCGGCTTATTCTCCTGTTATTTCTGCTTTTCGCTTATTCTTTTGTTATTTCTGCTTTTTCCTCTTATTCCCATGTTTCTTCTTCTTGTTCTTCTTGTTCTTCTACTTCTTCTAGTAGTTCTACATATCCTTCTCCTTCTTCTTCTTCTTCATCTTATTCTGTTTCTAATGCATTTTCTGCTTTTCAATTACTGCTTCTTCTGCTTCTTCTTCAGCTTATTCTTCTGTTATTTCTGCTTTTTCTTCTGTTATTGCTGCTTTTTCGTCTCATTCTTCTGTGATTTTTGCTTTTTCCTCTGATTCTTCTGTTTCTTCCTCTTGTTCTTACAGTTTCTCTTGTTCTTCTTTCACTTCTATATCTCCTTCGTCTTCATCTTCTTCGGTTTCCTCTGCATTTTTTTGCTTTTTCAATTACTTCTTCTGCTTCCTCTGCTTCATATTCAGCTTATTCTGTAATTTCTGCTTTTTCGGCTTATTCTTGTTATTTCTCCTTTTTCGCCTTACTCATCTGTTATTTCTGATTTATCCTCTTATTCCCCTGTTTCTTCTTCTTGTTCGTCTTGTTCTTCTAGCTCCTCTTGTTCTTCTTGTAATTCTACATTTCCTTCTTCTTCTTCTTCTTTCTGTGTCTTCTGCATTGTTTGTTGTTTCAATTTCTTGCTCTTATTCTGATTCTTCTGCTTCTTCCGCAGCTTAATTTTCTGTTATTTCTGCTTTTTCGGCTATTTCTTTGGTTATTTCTGCTTTTAACTCTTATTCTTCTGTTTCTTCTGCTTGTTCTTCTTGGTCTCCTAGTTCTTGTTCCTCTCGTATTTCTACATCTCCTTTTTTCTTCTTTTTCAACTTCTTCTGTTTCTAATGCATTTTCTGCTTTTTCAATTACTTCTTCTTCTGCTTCAGCTTTTTCTTCACCTTATTCTTCTCTTATTTCTGCTATTTCGGCTTATTCTCCTGTTATTTCTGCTTTTCGCTTATTCTTTTGTTATTTCTGCTTTTTCCTCTTATTCCCATGTTTCTTCTTCTTGTTCTTCTTGTTCTTCTACTTCTTCTAGTAGTTCTACATATCCTTCTCCTTCTTCTTCTTCTTCATCTTATTCTGTTTCTAATGCATTTTCTGCTTTTCAATTACTGCTTCTTCTGCTTCTTCTTCAGCTTATTCTTCTGTTATTTCTGCTTTTTCTTCTGTTATTGCTGCTTTTTCGGCTCATTCTTCTGTTATTTTTGCTTTTTTCTCTGATTCTTCTGTTTCTTCCTCTTGTTCTTACAGTTTCTCTTGTTCTTCTTTCACTTCTATATCTCCTTCGTCTTCATCTTCTTCGGTTTCCTCTGCATATTTTGCTTTTTCTATTACATCTTCTGCTTCCTCTGTTTCATATTCAGCTTATTCTGTTATTTCTGCTTTTTCGGCGTTACTCATCTGTTATTTCTGATTTATCCTCTTATTCCCCTGTTTTTCTTCTTGTTCGTCTTGTTCTTCTAGCTCCTCTTGTTCTTCTTGTAATTCTACATCTCCTTCTTCTTCATCATCATTCTGTTTCTTCTGCATTGTTTGTTGTTTCAATTTCTTGCTCTTATTCTGATTCTTCTGCTTCTCCGCAGCTTAATTTTCTGTTATTTCTGCTTTTTCGGCTATTTCTTTGGTTATTTCTGCTTTTTACTCTTACTCTTCTGTTTCTTCTGCTTGTTCTTCTTGTTCTCCTAGTTCTTGTTCCTCTCGTATTTCTACATCTCCTTTTTTCTTCTTTTTCAACTTCTTCTGTTTCTAATGCATTTTCTGCTTTTTCAATTACTTCTTCTTCTGCTTCAGCTTTTTCTTCACCTTATTCTTCTCTTATTTCTGCTCTTTCGGCTTATTCTCCTGTTATTTCTGCTTTTCACTTATTCTTTTGTTATTTCTGCTTTTTCCTCTTATTCCCATGTTTCTTCTTCTTGTTCTTCTTGTTCTTCTACTTCTTCTTGTAGTTCTACATATCCTTCTTCTTCTTCTTCTTCTTCATCTTATTCTGTTTCTAATGCATTTTCTGCTTTTCAATTGTTGCTTCTTCTTCAGCTCATTCTTCTGTTATTTCTGCTTTTTCGGCTTTTTCTTCTGTTATTGCTGCTTTTTCGGCTCATTCTTCTGTTATTTTTGCTTTTTCCTCTGATTCTTCTGTTTCTTCCTCTTGTTCTTACAGTTTCTCTTGTTCTTCTTTCACTTCTATATCTCCTTCGTCTTCATCTTCTTTGGTTTCCTCTGCATTTTTTTGCTTTTTCAATTAATTCTTCTGCTTCCTCTGCTTCATATTCAGCTTATTCTGTTATTTCTGCTTTTTCGGCTTACTCATCTGTTATTTCTGATTTATCCTCTTATTCCCCTGTTTCTTCTTCTTGTTCGTCTTGTTCTTCTAGCTCCTCTTGTTCTTCTTGTAATTCTACATCTCCTTCTTCTTCTTCATCTTTCTGTTTCTTCTGCATTGTTTGTTGTTTCAATTTCTTGCTCTTATTCTGATTCTTCTGCTTCTCCGCAGCTTAATTTTCTGTTATTTCTGCTTTTTCGGCTATTTCTTTGGTTATTTCTGCTTTTTACTCTTATTCTTCTGTTTCTTCTGCTTGTTCTTCTTGGTCTCCTAGTTCTTGTTCCTCTCGTATTTCTACATCTCCTTTTTTCTTCTTTTTCAACTTCTTCTGTTTCTAATGCATTTTCTGCTTTTTCAATTACTTCTTCTTCTGCTTCAGCTTTTTCTTCACCTTATTCTTCTCTTATTTCTGCTATTTCGGCTTATTCTCCTGTTATTTCTGCTTTTCGCTTATTCTTTTGTTATTTCTGCTTTTTCCTCTTATTCCCATGTTTCTTCTTCTTGTTCTTCTTGTTCTTCTACTTCTTCTAGTAGTTCTACATATCCTTCTCCTTCTTCTTCTTCTTCATCTTATTCTGTTTCTAATGCATTTTCTGCTTTTCAATTACTGCTTCTTCTACTTCTTCTTCAGCTTATTCTTCTGTTATTTCTGCTTTTTCTTCTGTTATTGCTGCTTTTTCGGCTCATTCTTCTGTTATTTTTGCTTTTTCCTCTGATTCTTCTGTTTCTTCCTCTTGTTCTTACAGTTTCTCTTGTTCTTCTTTCACTTCTATATCTCCTTCGTCTTCATCTTCTTCGGTTTCCTCTGCATTTTTTTGCTTTTTCAATTACTTCTTCTGCTTCCTCTGCTTCATATTCAGCTTATTCTGTAATTTCTGCTTTTTCGGCTTATTCTTGTTATTTCTGCTTTTTCGCCTTACTCATCTGTTATTTCTGATTTATCCTCTTATTCCCCTGTTTCTTCTTCTTGTTCGTCTTGTTCTTCTAGCTCCTCTTGTTCTTCTTGTAATTCTACATCTCCTTCTTCTTCTTCATCTTTCTGTGTCTTCTGCATTCTTTGTTGTTTCAATTTCTTGCTCTTATTCTGATTCTTCTGCTTCTTCCGCAGCTTAATTTTCTGTTATTTCTGCTTTTTCGGCTATTTCTTTGGTTATTTCTGCTTTTTACTCTTATTCTTCTGTTTCTTCTGCTTGTTCTTCTTGGTCTCCT
This sequence comes from Talpa europaea, assembly GCF_964194135.1. Classification (NCBI taxonomy): domain Eukaryota; kingdom Metazoa; phylum Chordata; class Mammalia; order Eulipotyphla; family Talpidae; genus Talpa; species Talpa europaea. Next base: position 33,200 of record NW_028167909.1, read on the forward strand.
AGTTCTTGTTCCTCTCGTATTTCTACATCTCCTTTTTTCTTCTTTTTCAACTTCTTCTGTTTCTAATGCATTTTCTGCTTTTTCAATTACTTCTTCTTCTGCTTCAGCTTTTTCTTCACCTTATTCTTCTCTTATTTCTGCTATTTCGGCTTATTCTCCTGTTATTTCTGCTTTTCGCTTATTCTTTTGTTATTTCTGCTTTTTCCTCTTATTCCCATGTTTCTTCTTCTTGTTCTTCTTGTTCTTCTACTTCTTCTAGTAGTTCTACATATCCTTCTCCTTCTTCTTCTTCTTCATCTTATTCTGTTTCTAATGCATTTTCTGCTTTTCAATTACTGCTTCTTCTGCTTCTTATTCAGCTTATTCTTCTGTTATTTCTGCTTTTTCTTCTGTTATTGCTGCTTTTTCGTCTCATTCTTCTGTGATTTTTGCTTTTTCCTCTGATTCTTCTGTTTCTTCCCCTTGTTCTTACAGTTTCTCTTGTTCTTCTTTCACTTCTATATCTCCTTTGTCTTCATCTTCTTCGGTTTCCTCTGCATATTTTTGCTTTTTCTATTACTTCTTCTGCTTCCTCTGTTTCATATTCAGCTTATTCTGTTATTTCTGCTTTTTCGGCTTATTCTTGTTATTTCTGCTTTTTCGGCTTACTCATCTGTTATTTCTGATTTATCCTCTTATTCCCCTGTTTCTTCTTCTTGTTCGTCTTGTTCTTCTAGCTCCTCTTGTTCTTCTTGTAATTCTACATCTCCTTCTTCTTCATCATCTTTCTGTTTCTTCTGCATTGTTTGTTGTTTCAATTTCTAGCTCTTATTCTGATTCTTCTGCTTCTCCGCAGCTTAATTTTCTGTTATTTCTGCTTTTTCGGATATTTCTTTGGTTATTTCTGCTTTTTACTCTTATTCTTCTGTTTCTTCTGCTTGTTCTTCTTGTTCTCCTAGTTCTTGTTCCTCTCGTATTTCTACATCTCCTTTTTTCTTCTTTTTCAACTTCTTCTGTTTCTAATGCATTTTCTGCCTTTTCAATTACTTCTTCTTCTGCTTCAGCTTTTTCTTCACCTTATTCTTCTCTTCTTTCTGCTATTTCGGCTTATTCTCCTGTTATTTCTGCTTTTCGCTTATTCTTTTGTTATTTCTGCTTTTTCCTCTTATTCCCATGTTTCTTCTTCTTGTTCTTCTTGTTCTTCTACTTCTTCTTGTAGTTCTACATATCCTTCTTCTACTTCTTCTTCTTCTTCTTATTCTGTTTCTAATGCATTTTCTGCTTTTCAATTGTTGCTTCTTCTTCAGCTCATTCTTCTGTTATTTCTGCTTTTTCGGCTTTTTCTTCTGTTATTGCTGCTTTTTCGGCTTATTCTTCTGTTATTTTTGCTTTTTCCTCTGATTCTTCTGTTTCTTCCTCTTGTTCTTACAGTTTCTCTTGTTCTTCTTTCACTTCTATATCTCCTTCGTCTTCATCTTCTTCGGTTTCCTCTGCATTTTTTTGCTTTTTCAATTACTTCTTCTGCTTCCTCTGCTTCATATTCAGCTTATTCTGTTATTTCTGCTTTTTCGGCTTACTCATCTGTTATTTCTGATTTATCCTCTTATTCCCCTGTTTCTTCTTCTTGTTCGTCTTGTTCTTCTAGCTCCTCTTGTTCTTCTTGTAATTCTACATCTCCTTCTTCTTCTTCATCTTTCTGTTTCTTCTGCATTGTTTCTTTTTTCAATTTCTTGCTCTTATTCTGATTCTTCTGCTTCTTCCGCAGCTTAATTTTCTGTTATTTCTGCTTTTTCGGCTATTTCTTTGGTTATTTCTGCTTTTTACTCTTATTCTTCTGTTTCTTCTGCTTGTTCTTCTTGGTCTCCTAGTTCTTGTTCCTCTCGTATTTCTACATCTCCTTTTTTCTTCTTTTTCAACTTCATCTGTTTCTAATGCATTTTCTGCTTTTTCAATTACTTCTTCTGCTTCAGCTTTTTCTTCACCTTATTCTTCTCTTATTTCTGCTATTTCGGCTTATTCTCCTGTTATTTCTGCTTTTCGCTTATTCTTTTGTTATTTCTGCTTTTTCCTCTTATTCCCCTGTTTCTTCTTCTTGTTCTTCTTGTTCTTCTACTTCTTCTAGTAGTTCTACATATCCTTCTCCTTCTTCTTCTTCTTCATCTTATTCTGTTTCTAATGCATTTTCTGCTTTTCAATTACTGCTTCTTCTTCAGCTCATTCTACTGTTATTTCTGCTTTTTCTTCTGTTATTGCTGCTTTTTCGGCTCATTCTTCTGTTATTTTTGCTTTTTCCTCTGATTCTTCTGTTTCTTCCTCTTGTTCTTACAGTTTCTCTTGTTCTTCTTTCACTTCTATATCTCCTTCGTCTTCATCTTCTTCGGTTTCCTCTACATTTTTTTGCTTTTTCAATTACTTCTCCTGCTTCCTCTGCTTCATATTCAGCTTATTCTATTATTTCTGCTTTTTCGGCTTATTCTTGTTATTTCTGCTTTTTCGGCTTACTCATCTGTTATTTCTGATTTATCCTCTTATTCCCCTGTTTCTTCTTCTTGTTCGTCTTGTTCTTCTAGCTCCTCTTGTTCTTCTTGTAATTCTACATCTCCTTCTTCTTCTTCATCTTTCTGTTTCTTCTGCATTGTTTGTTGTTTCAATTTCTTGCTCTTATTCTGATTCTTCTGCTTCTCCGCAGCTTAATTTTCTGTTATTTCTGCTTTTTCGGCTATTTCTTTGGTTATTTCTGCTTTTTACTCTTATTCTTCTGTTTCTTCTGCTTTTTCTTCTTGTTCTCCTAGTTCTTGTTCCTCTCGTATTTCTACATATCCTTTTTTCTTCTTTTTCAACTTCTTCTGTTTCTAATGCATTTTCTGCTTTTTCACGTACTTCTTCTGCTTCAGCTTTTTCTTCACCTTATTCTTCTCTTATTTCTGCTATTTCGGCTTATTCTACTGTTATTTCTGCTTTTCGCTTATTCTTTTGTTATTTCTGCTTTTTCCTCTTATTCCCATGTTTCTTCTTCTTGTTCTTCTTGTTCTTCTACTTCTTCTTGTAGTTCTACATATCCTTCTTCTTCTTCTTCTTCTTCATCTTATTCTGTTTCTAATGCATTTTCTGCTTTTCAATTGTTGCTTCTTCTTCAGCTCATTCTTCTGTTATTTCTGCTTTTTCGGCTTTTTCTTCTGTTATTGCTGCTTTTTCGGCTTATTCTTCTGTTATTTTTGCTTTTTCCTCTAATTTTTCTGTTTCTTCCTCTTGTTCTTACAGTTTCTCTTGTTCTTCTTTCACTTCTATATCTCCTTCGTCTTCATCTTCTTCGGTTTCCTCTGCATTTTTTTGCTTTTTCAATTACTTCTTCTGCTTCCTCTGCTTCATATTCAGCTTAATCTGTAATTTCTGCTTTTTCGGCTTATTCTTGTTATTTCTGCTTTTTCGGCTTACTCATCTGTTATTTCTGATTTATCCTCTTATTCCCCTGTTTCTTCTTCTTGTTCGTCTTGTTCTTCTAGCTCCTCTTGTTCTTCTTGTAATTCTACATCTCCTTCTTCTTCATCATCTTTCTGTTTCTTCTGCATTGTTTGTTGTTTCAATTTCTTGCTCTTATTCTGATTCTTCTGCTTCTCCGCAGCTTAATTTTCTGTTATTTCTGCTTTTTCGGCTATTTCTTTGGTTATTTCTGCTTTTTACTCTTATTCTTCTGTTTCTTCTGCTTGTTCTTCTTGTTCTCCTAGTTCTTGTTCCTCTCGTATTTCTACATCTCCTTTTTTCTTCTTTTTCAACTTCTTCTGTTTCTAATGCATTTTCTGCCTTTTCAATTACTTCTTCTTCTGCTTCAGCTTTTTCTTCACCTTATTCTTCTCTTATTTCTGCTATTTCGGCTTATTCTCCTGTTATTTCTGCTTTTCGCTTATTCTTTTGTTATTTCTGCTTTTTCCTCTTATTCCCATGTTTCTTCTTCTTGTTCTTCTTGTTCTTCTACTTCTTCTTGTAGTTCTACATATCCTTCTTCTTCTTCTTCTTCTTCTTCTTCTTATTCTGTTTCTAATGCATTTTCTGCTTTTCAATTGTTGCTTCTTGTTCAGCTCATTCTTCTGTTATTTCTGCTTTTTCGGCTTTTTCTTCTGTTATTGCTGCTTTTACGGCTTATTCTTCTGTTATTTTTGCTTTTTCCTCTGATTCTTCTGTTTCTTCCTCTTGTTCTTACAGTTTCTCTTGTTCTTCTTTCACTTCTATATCTCCTTCGTCTTCATCTTCTTCGGTTTCCTCTGCATTTTTTTGCTTTTTCAATTACTTCTTCTGCTTCCTCTGCTTCATATTCAGCTTATTCTGTTATTTCTGCTTTTTCGGCTTACTCATCTGTTATTTCTGATTTATCCTCTTATTCCCCTGTTTCTTCTTCTTGTTCGTCTTGTTCTTCTAGCTCCTCTTGTTCTTCTTGTAATTCTACATCTCCTTCTTCTTCATCATCTTTCTGTTTCTTCTGCATTGTTTGTTGTTTCAATTTCTTGCTCTTATTCTGATTCTTCTGCTTCTCCGCAGCTTAATTTTCTTTTATTTCTGCTTTTTCGGCTATTTCTTTGGTTATTTCTGCTTTTTACTCTTATTCTTCTGTTTCTTCTGCTTGTTCTTCTTGTCCTCCTAGTTCTTGTTCCTCTCGTATTTCTACATCTCCTTTTTTCTTCTTTTTCAACTTCTTCTGTTTCTAATGCATTTTCTGACTTTTCAATTACTTCTTCTTCTGCTTCAGCTTTTTCTTCACCTTATTCTTCTCTTATTTCTGCTATTTCGGCTTATTCTCCTGTTATTTCTGCTTTTCGCTTATTCTTTTGTTATTTCTGCTTTTTCCTCTTATTCCCATGTTTCTTCTTCTTGTTCTTCTTGTTCTTCTACTTCTTCTTGTAGTTCTACATATCCTTTTTCTTCTTCTTCTTCTTCTTATTCTGTTTCTAATGCATTTTCTGCTTTTCAATTGTTGCTTCTTCTTCAGCTCATTCTTCTGTTATTTCTGCTTTTTCGGCTTTTTCTTCTGTTATTGCTGCTTTTTCGGCTTATTCTTCTGTTATTTTTGCTTTTTCCTCTGATTCTTCTGTTTCTTCCTCTTGTTCTTACAGTTTCTCTTGTTCTTCTTTCACTTCTATATCTCCTTCGTCTTCATCTTCTTCGGTTTCCTCTGCATTTTTTTGCTTTTTCAATTACTTCTTCTGCTTCCTCTGCTTCATATTCAGCTTATTCTGTTATTTCTGCTTTTTCGGCTTACTCATCTGTTATTTCTGATTTATCCTCTTATTCCCCTGTTTCTTCTTCTTGTTCGTCTTGTTCTTCTAGCTCCTCTTGTTCTTCTTGTAATTCTACATCTCCTTCTTCTTCTTCATCTTTCTGTTTCTTCTGCATTGTTTGTTGTTTCAATTTCTTGCTCTTATTCTGATTCTTCTGCTTCTTCCGCAGCTTAATTTTCTGTTATTTCTGCTTTTTCGGCTATTTCTTTGGTTATTTCTGCTTTTTACTCTTATTCTTCTGTTTCTTCTGCTTGTTCTTCTTGGTCTCCTAGTTCTTGTTCCTCTCGTATTTCTACATCTCCTTTTTTCTTCTTTTTCAACTTCTTCTGTTTCTAATGCATTTTCTGCTTTTTCAATTACTTCTTCTGCTTCAGCTTTTTCTTCACCTTATTCTTCTCTTATTTCTGCTATTTCGGCTTATTCTACTGTTATTTCTGCTTTTCGCTTATACTTTTGTTATTTCTGCTTTTTCCTCTTATTCCCATGTTTCTTCTTCTTGTTCTTCTTGTTCTTCTACTTCTTCTAGTAGTTCTACCTATCCTTCTCCTTCTTCTTCTTCTTCATCTTATTCTGTTTCTAATGCATTTTCTGCTTTTCAATTACTGCTTCTTCTTCAGCTTATTCTACTGTTATTTCTGCTTTTTCTTCTGTTATTGCTGCTTTTTCGGCTCATTCTTCTGTTATTTTTGCTTTTTCCTCTGATTCTTCTGTTTCTTCCTCTTGTTCTTACAGTTTCTCTTGTTCTTCTTTCACTTCTATATCTCCTTCGTCTTCATCTTCTTCGGTTTCCTCTGCATTTTTTTGCTTTTTCAATTACTTCTCCTGCTTCCTCTGCTTCATATTCAGCTTATTCTATTATTTCTGCTTTTTCGGCTTATTCTTGTTATTTCTGCTTTTTCGGCTTACTCATCTCTTATTTCTGATTTATCCTCTTATTCCCCTGTTTCTTCTTCTTGTTCGACTTGTTCTTCTAGCTCCTCTTGTTCTTCTTGTAATTCTACATCTCCTTCTTCTTCTTCATCTTTCTGTTTCTTCTGCATTGTTTGTTGTTTCAATTTCTTGCTCTTATTCTGATTCTTCTGCTTCTCCGCAGCTTAATTTTCTGTTATTTCTGCATTTTCGGCTATTTCTTTGGTTATTTCTGCTTTTTTGTCTTATTCTTCTGTTTCTTCTGCTTTTTCTTCACCTTATTCTTCTCTTATTTCTGCTATTTCGGCTTATTCTACTGTTATTTCTGCTTTTCGCTTATTCTTTTGTTATTTCTGCTTTTTCCTCTTATTCCCATGTTTCTTCTTCTTGTTCTTCTTGTTCTTCTACTTCTTCTTGTAGTTCTACATATCCTTCTTCTTCTTCTTCTTCTTCATCTTATTCTGTTTCTAATGCATTTTCTGCTTTTCAATTGTTGCTTCTTCTTCAGCTCATTCTTCTGTTATTTCTGCTTTTTCGGCTTTTTCTTCTGTTATTGCTGCTTTTTCGGCTTATTCTTCTGTTATTTTTGCTTTTTCCTCTGATTTTTCTGTTTCTTCCTCTTGTTCTTACAGTTTCTCTTGTTCTTCTTTCACTTCTATATCTCCTTCGTCTTCATCTTCTTCGGTTTCCTCTGCATTTTTTTGCTGTTTCAATTACTTCTTCTGCTTCCTCTGCTTCATATTCAGCTTAATCTGTAATTTCTGCTTTTTCGGCTTATTCTTGTTATTTCTGCTTTTTCGGCTTACTCATCTGTTATTTCTGATTTATCCTCTTATTCCCCTGTTTCTTCTTCTTGTTCGTCTTGTTCTTCTAGCTCCTCTTGTTCTTCTTGTAATTCTACATCTCCTTCTTCTTCTTCATCTTTCTGTTTCTTCTGCATTGTTTGTTGTTTCAATTTCTTGCTCTTATTCTGATTCTTCTGCTTCTCCGCAGCTTAATTTTCTGTTATTTCTGCTTTTTCGGCTATTTCTTTGGTTATTTCTGCTTTTTACTCTTATTCTTCTGTTTCTTCTGCTTGTTCTTCTTGTTCTCCTAGTTCTTGTTCCTCTCGTATTTCTACATCTCCTTTTTTCTTCTTTTTCAACTTCTTCTGTTTCTAATGCATTTTCTGCCTTTTCAATTACTTCTTCTTCTGCTTCAGCTTTTTCTTCACCTTATTCTTCTCTTATTTCTGCTATTTCGGCTTATTCTCCTGTTATTTCTGCTTTTCGCTTATTCTTTTGTTATTTCTGCTTTTTCCTCTTATTCCCATGTTTCTTCTTCTTGTTCTTCTTGTTCTTCTACTTCTTCTTGTAGTTCTACATATCCTTCTTCTTCTTCTTCTTCTTCTTCTTCTTCTTCTTATTCTGTTTCTAATGCATTTTCTGCTTTTCAATTGTTGCTTCTTCTTCAGCTCATTCTTCTGTTATTTCTGCTTTTTCGGCTTTTTCTTCTGTTATTGCTGCTTTTTCGGCTTATTCTTCTGTTATTTTTGCTTTTTCCTCTGATTCTTCTGTTTCTTCCTCTTGTTCTTACAGTTTCTCTTGTTCTTCTTTCACTTCTATATCTCCTTCGTCTTCATCTTCTTCGGTTTACTCTGCATTTTTTTGCTTTTTCAATTACTTCTTCTGCTTCCTCTGCTTCATATTCAGCTTATTCTGTTATTTCTGCTTTTTCGGCTTACTCATCTGTTATTTCTGATTTATCCTCTTATTCCCCTGTTTCTTCTTCTTGTTCGTCTTGTTCTTCTAGCTCCTCTTGTTCTTCTTGTAATTCTACATCTCCTTCTTCTTCATCATCTTTCTGTTTCTTCTGCATTGTTTGTTGTTTCAATTTCTTGCTCTTATTCTGATTCTTCTGCTTCTCCGCAGCTTAATTTTCTTTTATTTCTGCTTTTTCGGCTATTTCTTTGGTTATTTCTGCTTTTTACTCTTATTCTTCTGTTTCTTCTGCTTGTTCTTCTTGTTCTCCTAGTTCTTGTTCCTCTCGTATTTCTACATCTCCTTTTTTCTTCTTTTTCAACTTCTTCTGTTTCTAATGCATTTTCTGACTTTTCAATTACTTCTTCTTCTGCTTCAGCTTTTTCTTCACCTTATTCTTCTCTTATTTCTGCTATTTCGGCTTATTCTCCTGTTATTTCTGCTTTTCGCTTATTCTTTTGTTATTTCTGCTTTTTCCTCTTATTCCCATGTTTCTTCTTCTTGTTCTTCTTGTTCTTCTACTTCTTCTTGTAGATCTACATATCCTTTTTCTTCTTCTTCTTCTTCTTATTCTGTTTCTAATGCATTTTCTGCTTTTCAATTGTTGCTTCTTCTTCAGCTCATTCTTCTGTTATTTCTGCTTTTTCGGCTTTTTCTTCTGTTATTGCTGCTTTTTCGGCTTATTCTTCTGTTATTTTTGCTTTTTCCTCTGATTCTTCTGTTTCTTCCTCTTGTTCTTACAGTTTCTCTTGTTCTTCTTTCACTTCTATATCTCCTTCGTCTTCATCTTCTTCGGTTTCCTCTGCATTTTTTTGCTTTTTCAAATACTTCTTCTGCTTCCTCGGCTTCATATTCAGCTTATTCTGTTATTTCTGCTTTTTCGGCTTACTCATCTGTTATTTCTGATTTATCCTCTTATTCCCCTGTTTCTTCTTCTTGTTCGTCTTGTTCTTCTAGCTCCTCTTGTTCTTCTTGTAATTCTACATCTCCTTCTTCTTCTTCATCTTTCTGTTTCTTCTGCATTGTTTGTTGTTTCAATTTCTTGCTCTTATTCTGATTCTTCTGCTTCTTCCGCAGCTTAATTTTCTGTTATTTCTGCTTTTTCGGCTATTTCTTTGGTTATTTCTGCTTTTTACTCTTATTCTTCTGTTTCTTCTGCTTGTTCTTCTTGGTCTCCTAGTTCTTGTTCCTCTCGTATTTCTACATCTCCTTTTTTCTTCTTTTTCAACTTCTTCTGTTTCTAATGCATTTTCTGCTTTTTCAATTACTTCTTCTGCTTCAGCTTTTTCTTCACCTTATTCTTCTCTTATTTCTGCTATTTCGGCTTATTCTACTGTTATTTCTGCTTTTCGCTTATTCTTTTGTTATTTCTGCTTTTTCCTCTTATTCCCCTGTTTCTTCTTCTTGTTCTTCTTGTTCTTCTACTTCTTCTAGTAGTTCTACCTATCCTTCTCCTTCTTCTTCTTCTTCATCTTATTCTGTTTCTAATGCATTTTCTGCTTTTCAATTACTGCTTCTTCTTCAGCTTATTCTACTGTTATTTCTGCTTTTTCTTCTGTTATTGCTGCTTTTTCGGCTCATTCTTCTGTTATTTTTGCTTTTTCCTCTGATTCTTCTGTTTCTTCCTCTTGTTCTTACAGTTTCTCTTGTTCTTCTTTCACTTCTATATCTCCTTCGTCTTCATCTTCTTCGGTTTCCTCTGCATTTTTTTGCTTTTTCAATTACTTCTCCTGCTTCCTCTGCTTCATATTCAGCTTATTCTATTATTTCTGCTTTTTCGGCTTATTCTTGTTATTTCTGATTTTTCGGCTTACTCATCTGTTATTTCTGATTTATCCTCTTATTCCCCTGTTTCTTCTTCTTGTTCGACTTGTTCTTCTAGCTCCTCTTGTTCTTCTTGTAATTCTACATCTCCTTCTTCTTCTTCATCTTTCTGTTTCTTCTGCATTGTTTGTTGTTTCAATTTCTTGCTCTTATTCTGATTCCTCTGCTTCTCCGCAGCTTAATTTTCTGTTATTTCTGCATTTTCGGCTATTTCTTTGGTTATTTCTGCTTTTTACTCTTATTCTTCTGTTTCTTCTGCTTGTTCTTCTTGTTCTCCTAGTTCTTGTGCCTCTCGTATTTCGACATCTCCTTTTTTCTTCTTTTTCAACTTCTTCTGTTTCTAATGCATTTTCTGCTTTTTCACTTACTTCTTCTGCTTCAGCTTTTTCTTCACCTTATTCTTCTCTTATTTCTGCTATTTCGGCTTATTCTACTGTTATTTCTGCTTTTCGCTTATTCTTTTGTTATTTCTGCTTTTTCCTCTTATTCCCATGTTTCTTCTTCTTGTTCTTCTTGTTCTTCTACTTCTTCTTGTAGTTCTACATATCCTTCTTCTTCTTCTTCTTCTTCATCTTATTCTGTTTCTAGTGCATTTTCTGCTTTTCAATTGTTGCTTCTTCTTCAGCTCATTCTTCTGTTATTTCTGCTTTTTCGGCTTTTTCTTCTGTTATTGCTGCTTTTTCGGCTTATTCTTCTGTTATTTTTGCTTTTTCCTCTGATACTTCTGTTTCTTCCTCTTGTTCTTACAGTTTCTCTTGTTCTTCTTTCACTTCTATATCTCCTTCGTCTTCATCTTCTTCGGTTTCCTCTGCATTTTTTTGCTTTTTCAATTACTTCTTCTGCTTCCTCTGCTTCATATTCAGCTTATTCTGTAATTTCTGCTTTTTCGGCTTATTCTTGTTATTTCTGCTTTTTCGGCTTACTCATCTGTTATTTCTGATTTATCCTCTTATTCCCCTGTTTCTTCTTCTTGTTCGTCTTGTTCTTCTAGCTCCTCTTGTTCTTCTTGTAATTCTACATCTCCTTCTTCTTCATCATCTTTCTGTTTCTTCTGCATTGTTTGTTGTTTCAATTTCTTGCTCTTATTCTGATTCTTCTGCTTCTCCGCAGCTTAATTTTCTGTTATTTCTGCATTTTCGGCTATTTCTTTGGTTATTTCTGCTTTTTACTCTTATTCTTCTGTTTCTTCTGCCTGTTCTTCTTGGTCTCCTAGTTCTTGTTCCTCTCGTATTTCTACATCTCCTTTTTTCTTCTTTTTCAACTTCTTCTGTTTCTAATGCTTTTTCTGCTTTTTCAATTACTTCTTCTTCTGCTTCAGCTTTTTCTTCACCTTATTCTTCTCTTATTTCCGCTATTTCGGCTTATTCTCCTGTTATTTCTGCTTTTCGCTTATTCTTTTGTTATTTCTGCTTTTTCCTCTTATTCCCATGTTTCTTCTTCTTGTTCTTCTTGTTCTTCTACTTCTTCTTGTAGTTCTACATATCCTTCTTCTTCTTCTTCTTCTTCTTCTTCTTCTTATTCTGTTTCTAATGCATTTTCTGCTTTTCAATTGTTGCTTCTTCTTCAGCTCATTCTTCTGTTATTTCTGCTTTTTCGGCTTTTTCTTCTGTTATTGCTGCTTTTTCGGCTTATTCTTCTGTTATTTTTGCTTTTTCCTCTGATTCTTCTGTTTCTTCCTCTTGTTCTTACAGTTTCTCTTGTTCTTCTTTCACTTCTATATCTCCTTCGTCTTCATCTTCTTCGGTTTCCTCTGCATTTTTTTGCTTTTTCAATTAATTCTTCTGCTTCCTCTGCTTCATATTCAGCTTATTCTGTTATTTCTGCTTTTTCGGCTTACTCATCTGTTATTTCTGATTTATCCTCTTATTCCCCTGTTTCTTCTTCTTGTTCGTCTTGTTCTTCTAGCTCCTCTTGTTCTTCTTGTAATTCTACATCTCCTTCTTCTTCATCATCTTTCTGTTTCTTCTGCATTGTTTGTTGTTTCAATTTCTTGCTCTTATTCTGATTCTTCTGCTTCTTCGCAGCTTAATTTTCTTTTATTTCTGCTTTTTCGGCTATTTCTTTGGTTATTTCTGCTTTTTACTCTTATTCTTCTGTTTCTTCTGCTTGTTCTTCTTGTTCTCCTAGTTCTTGTTCCTCTCGTATTTCTACATCTCCTTTTTTCTTCTTTTTCAACTTCTTCTGTTTCTAATGCATTTTCTGACTTTTCAATTACTTCTTCTTCTGCTTCAGCTTTTTCTTCACCTTATTCTTCTCTTATTTCTGCTATTTCGGCTTATTCTCCTGTTATTTCTGCTTTTCGCTTATTCTTTTGTTATTTCTGCTTTTTCCTCTTATTCCCATGTTTCTTCTTCTTGTTCTTCTTGTTCTTCTACTTCTTCTTGTAGATCTACATATCCTTTTTCTTCTTCTTCTTCTTCTTATTCTGTTTCTAATGCATTTTCTGCTTTTCAATTGTTGCTTCTTCTTCAGCTCATTCTTCTGTTATTTCTGCTTTTTCGGCTTTTTCTTCTGTTATTGCTGCTTTTTCGGCTTATTCTTCTGTTATTTTTGCTTTTTACTCTGATTCTTCTGTTTCTTCCTCTTGTTCTTACAGTTTCTCTTGTTCTTCTTTCACTTCTATATCTCCTTCGTCTTCATCTTCTTCGGTTTCCTCTGCATTTTTTTGCTTTTTCAAATACTTCTTCTGCTTCCTCGGCTTCATATTCAGCTTATTCTGTTATTTCTGCTTTTTCGGCTTACTCATCTGTTATTTCTGATTTATCCTCTTATTCCCCTGTTTCTTCTTCTTGTTCGTCTTGTTCTTCTAGCTCCTCTTGTTCTTCTTGTAATTCTACATCTCCTTCTTCTTCTTCATCTTTCTGTTTCTTCTGCATTGTTTGTTGTTTCAATTTCTTGCTCTTATTCTGATTCTTCTGCTTCTTCCGCAGCTTAATTTTCTGTTATTTCTGCTTTTTCGGCTATTTCTTTGGTTATTTCTGCTTTTTACTCTTATTCTTCTGTTTCTTCTGCTTGTTCTTCTTGGTCTCCTAGTTCTTGTTCCTCTCGTATTTCTACATCTCCTTTTTTCTTCTTTTTCAACTTCTTCTGTTTCTAATGCATTTTCTGCTTTTTCAATTACTTCTTCTGCTTCAGCTTTTTCTTCACCTTATTCTTCTCTTATTTCTGCTATTTCGGCTTATTCTACTGTTATTTCTGCTTTTCGCTTATTCTTTTGTTATTTCTGCTTTTTCCTCTTATTCCCCTGTTTCTTCTTCTTGTTCTTCTTGTTCTTCTACTTCTTCTAGTAGTTCTACCTATCCTTCTCCTTCTTCTTCTTCTTCATCTTATTCTGTTTCTAATGCATTTTCTGCTTTTCAATTACTGCTTCTTCTTCAGCTTATTCTACTGTTATTTCTGCTTTTTCTTCTGTTATTGCTGCTTTTTCGGCTCATTCTTCTGTTATTTTTGCTTTTTCCTCTGATTCTTCTGTTTCTTCCTCTTGTTCTTACAGTTTCTCTTGTTCTTCTTTCACTTCTATATCTCCTTCGTCTTCATCTTCTTCGGTTTCCTCTGCATTTTTTTGCTTTTTCAATTACTTCTCCTGCTTCCTCTGCTTCATATTCAGCTTATTCTATTATTTCTGCTTTTTCGGCTTATTCTTGTTATTTCTGCTTTTTCGGCTTACTCATCTGTTATTTCTGATTTATCCTCTTATTCCCCTGTTTCTTCTTCTTGTTCGACTTGTTCTTCTAGCTCCTCTTGTTCTTCTTGTAATTCTACATCTCCTTCTTCTTCTTCATCTTTCTGTTTCTTCTGCATTGTTTGTTGTTTCAATTTCTTGCTCTTATTCTGATTCCTCTGCTTCTCCGCAGCTTAATTTTCTGTTATTTCTGCATTTTCGGCTATTTCTTTGGTTATTTCTGCTTTTTACTCTTATTCTTCTGTTTCTTCTGCTTGTTCTTTTTGTTCTCCTAGTTCTTGTGCCTCTCGTATTTCGACATCTCCTTTTTTCTTCTTTTTCAACTTCTTCTGTTTCTAATGCATTTTCTGCTTTTTCACTTACTTCTTCTGCTTCAGCTTTTTCTTCACCTTATTCTTCTCTTATTTCTGCTATTTCGGCTTATTCTACTGTTATTTCTGCTTTTCGCTTATTCTTTTGTTATTTCTGCTTTTTCCTCTTATTCCCATGTTTCTTCTTCTTGTTCTTCTTGTTCTTCTACTTCTTCTTGTAGTTCTACATATCCTTCTTCTTCTTCTTCTTCTTCATCTTATTCTGTTTCTAGTGCATTTTCTGCTTTTCAATTGTTGCTTCTTCTTCAGCTCATTCTTCTGTTATTTCTGCTTTTTCGGCTTTTTCTTCTGTTATTGCTGCTTTTTCGGCTTATTCTTCTGTTATTTTTGCTTTTTCCTCTGATACTTCTGTTTCTTCCTCTTGTTCTTACAGTTTCTCTTGTTCTTCTTTCACTTCTATATCTCCTTCGTCTTCATCTTCTTCGGTTTCCTCTGCATTTTTTTGCTTTTTCAATTACTTCTCCTGCTTCCTCTGCTTCATATTCAGCTTATTCTGTAATTTCTGCTTTTTCGGCTTATTCTTGTTATTTCTGCTTTTTCGGCTTACTCATCTGTTATTTCTGATTTATCCTCTTATTCCCCTGTTTCTTCTTCTTGTTCGTCTTGTTCTTCTAGCTCCTCTTGTTCTTCTTGTAATTCTACATCTCCTTCTTCTTCTTCATCTTTCTGTTTCTTCTGCATTGTTTTTTCTTTCAATTTCTTGCTCTTATTCTGATTCTTCTGCTTCTCTGCAGCTTAATTTTCTGTTATTTCTGCTTTTTCGGCTATTTCTTTGGTTATTTCTGCTTTTTACTCTTATTCTTCTGTTTCTTCTGCTTGTTCTTCTTGTTCTCCTAGTTCTTGTTCCTCTCGTATTTCTACATCTCCTTTTTTCTTCTTTTTCAACTTCTTCTGTTTCTAATGCATTTTCTGCTTTTTCAATTACTTCTTCTTCTGCTTCAGCTTTTTCTTCACCTTATTCTTCTCTTATTTCTCCTATTTCGGCTTATTCTCCTGTTATTTCTGCTTTTCGCTTATTCTTTTGTTATTTCTGCTTTTTCCTCTTATTCCCATGTTTCTTCTTTTTGTTCTTCTTGTTCTTCTACTTCTTCTATTAGTTCTACATATCCTTCTCCTTCTTCTTCTTCTTCATCTTATTCTGTTTCTAATGCATTTTCTGCTTTTCAATTACTGCTTCTTCTGCTTCTTCTTCAGCTTATTCTTCTGTTATTTCTGCTTTTTCTTCTGTTATTGCTGCTTTTTCGGCTCATTCTTCTGTTATTTTTGCTTTTTCCTCTGATTCTTCTGTTTCTTCCTCTTGTTCTTACAGTTTCTCTTGTTCTTCTTTCACTTCTATATCTCCTTCGTCTTCATCTTCTTCGGTTTCCTCTGCATATTTTTGCTTTTTCTATTACTTCTTCTGCTTCCTCTGTTTCATATTCAGCTTATTCTGTTATTTCTGCTTTTTCGGCTTATTCTTGTTATTTCTGCTTTTTCGGCTTACTCATCTGTTATTTCTGATTTATCCTCTTATTCCCCTGTTTCTTCTTCTTGTTCGTCTTGTTCTTCTAGCTCCTCTTGTTCTTCTTGTAATTCTACATCTCCTTCTTCTTCATCATCTTTCTGTTTCTTCTGCATTGTTTGTTGTTTCAATTTCTTGCTCTTATTCTGATTCTTCTGCTTCTCCGCAGCTTAATTTTCTGTTATTTCTGCATTTTCGGCTATTTCTTTGGTTATTTCTGCTTTTTACTCTTATTCTTCTGTTTCTTCTGCTTGTTCTTCTTGTTCTCCTAGTTCTTGTTCATCTCGTATTTCTACATCTCCTTTTTTCTTCTTTTTCAACTTCTTCTGTTTCTAATGCATTTTCTGCTTTTTCAATTACTTCTTCTGCTTCAGCTTTTTCTTCACCTTATTCTTCTCTTATTTCTGCTATTTGGGCTTATTCTCCTGTTATTTCTGCTTTTCGCTTATTCTTTTGTTATTTCTGCTTTTTCCACTTATTCCCATGTTTCTTCTTCTTGGTCTTCTTGTTCTTCTACTTCTTCTTGTAGTTCTACATATCCTTCTTCTTCTTCTTCTTCTTCTTCATCTTATTCTGTTTCTAATGCATTTTCTGCTTTTCAATTGTTGCTTCTTCTTCAGCTCATTCTTCTGTTATTTCTGCTTTTTCGGCTTTTTCTTCTGTTATTGCTGCTTTTTCGGCTTATTCTTCTGTTATTTTTGCTTTTTCCTCTGATTCTTCTGTTTCTTCCTCTTGTTCTTACAGTTTCTCTTGTTCTTCTTTCACTTCTATATCTCCTTCGTCTTCATCTTCTTCGGTTTCCTCTGCATTTTTTTGCTTTTTCAATTACTTCTTCTGCTTCCTCTGCTTCATATTCAGCTAATTCTGTTATTTCTGCTTTTTCGGCTTACTCATCTGTTATTTCTGATTTATCCTCTTATTCCCCTGTTTCTTCTTCTTGTTCGTCTTGTTCTTCTAGCTCCTCTTGTTCTTCTTGTAATTCTACATCTCCTTCTTCTTCATCTTTCTGTTTCTTCTGCATTGTTTGTTGTTTCAATTTCTTGCTCTTATTCTGATTCTTCTGCTTCTCCGCAGCTTAATTTTCTGTTATTTCTGCTTTTTCGGCTATTTCTTTGGTTATTTCTGCTTTTTACTCTTATTCTTCTGTTTCTTCTGCTTGTTCTTCTTGGTCTCCTAGTTCTTGTTCCTCTCATATTTCTACATCTCCTTTTTTCTTCTTTTTCAACTTCTTCTGTTTCTAATGCATTTTCTGCTTTTTCAATTACTTCTTCTTCTGCTTCAGCTTTTTCTTCACCTTATTCTTCTCTTATTTCTGCTATTTCGGCTTATTCTCCTGTTATTTCTGCTTTTCGCTTATTCTTTTGTTATTTCTGCTTTTTCGTCTTATTCCCATGTTTCTTCTTCTTGTTCTTCTTGTTCTTCTACTTCTTCTTGTAGTTCTACATATCCTTCTTCTTCTTCTTCTTCTTCTTCATCTTATTCTGTTTCTAATGCATTTTCTGCTTTTCAATTGTTGCTTCTTCTTCAGCTCATTCTTCTGTTATTTCTGCTTTTTCGTCTTTTTCTTCTGTTATTGCTGCTTTTTCGGCTTATTCTTCTGTTATTTTTGCTTTTTCCTCTGATTCTTCTGTTTCTTCCTCTTGTTCTTACAGTTTCTCTTGTTCTTCTTTCACTTCTATATCTCCTTCGTCTTCATCTTCTTCGGTTTCCTCTGCATTTTTTTGCTTTTTCAATTACTTCTCCTGCTTCCTCTGCTTCATATTCAGCTTATTCTGTTATTTCTGCTTTTTCGGCTTATTCTTGTTATTTCTGCTTTTTCGGCTTACTCATCTGTTATTTCTGATTTATCCTCTTATTTCCCTGTTTCTTCTTCTTGTTCGTCTTGTTCTTCTAGCTCCTCATGTTCTTCTTGTAATTCTACATCTCCTTCTTCTTCTTCATCTTTCTGTTTCTTCTGCATTGTTTGTTGTTTCTATTTCTTGCTCTTATTCTGATTCTTCTGCTGCTCTGCAGCTTAATTTTCTGTTATTTCTGCTTTTTCGGCTATTTCTTTGGTTATTTCTCCTTTTTACTCTTATTCTTCTGTTTCTTCTGCTTGTTCTTCTTGTTCTCCTAGTTCTTGTTCCTCTCGTATTTCTACATCTCCTTTTTTCTTCTTTTTCAACTTCTTCTGTTTCTAATGCATTTTCTGCTTTTTCAATTACTTCTTCTTCTGCTTCAGCTTTTTCTTCACCTTATTCTTCTCTTATTTCTGCTATTTCGGCTTATTCTCCTGTTATTTCTGCTTTTCGCTTATTCTTTTGTTATTTCTGCTTTTTCCTCTTATTCCCATGTTTCTTCTTCTTGTTCTTCTTGTTCTTCTACTTCTTCTAGTAGTTCTACATATCCTTCTCCTTCTTCTTCTTCTTCATCTTATTCTGTTTCTAATGCATTTTCTGCTTTTCAATTACTGCTTCTTCTGCTTCTTCTTCAGCTTATTCTTCTGTTATTTCTGCTTTTTCTTCTGTTATTGCTGCTTTTTCGGCTCATTCTTCTGTTATTTTTGCTTTTTCCTCTGATTCTTCTGTTTCTTCCTCTTGTTCTTACAGTTTCTCTTGTTCTTCTTTCACTTCTATATCTCCTTCGTCTTCATCTTCTTCGGTTTCCTCTGCATTTTTTTGCTTTTTCAATTTCTTCTCCTGCTTCCTCTGCTTCATATTCAGCTTATTCTGTTATTTCTGCTTTTTCGGCTTATTCTTGTTATTTCTGCTTTTTCGGCTTACTCATCTGTTATTTCTGATTTATCCTCTTATTCCCCTGTTTCTTCTTCTTGTTCGTCTTGTTCTTCTAGCTCCTCTTGTTCTTCTTGTAATTCTACATCTCCTTCTTCTTCTTCATCTTTCTGTTTCTTCTGCATTGTTTGTTGTTTCAATTTCTTGCTCTTATTCTGATTCTTCTGCTTCTCTGCAGCTTAATTTTCTGTTATTTCTGCTTTTTCGGCTATTTCTTTGGTTATTTCTGCTTTTTACTCTTATTCTTCTGTTTCTTCTGCTTGTTCTTCTTGTTCTCCTAGTTCTTGTTCCTCTCGTATTTCTACATCTCCTTTTTTCTTCTTTTTCAACTTCTTCTGTTTCTGATGCATTTTCTGCTTTTTCAATTACTTCTTCTTCTGCTTCAGCTTTTTCTTCACCTTATTCTTCTCTTATTTCTGCTATTTCGGCTTATTCTCCTGTTATTTCTGCTTTTCGCTTATTCTTTTGTTATTTCTGCTTTTTCGTCTTATTCCCATGTTTCTTCTTCTTGTTCTTCTTGTTCTTCTACTTCTTCTTGTAGTTCTACATATCCTTGTTCTTCTTCTTCTTCTTCATCTTATTCTGTTTCTAATGCATTTTCTGCTTTTCAATTGTTGCTACTTCTTCAGCTCATTCTTCTGTTATTTCTGCTTTTTCGGCTTTTTCTTCTGTTATTGCTGCTTTTTCGGCTTATTCTTCTGTTATTTTTGCTTTTTCCTCTGATTCTTCTGTTTCTTCCTCTTGTTCTTACAGTTTCTCTTGTTCTTCTTTCACTTCTATATCTCCTTCGTCTTCATCTTCTTCGGTTTCCTCTGCATTTTTTTGCTTTTTCAATTACTTCTTCTGCTTCCTCTGCTTCATATTCAGCTTATTCTGTTATTTCTGCTTTTTCGGCTTACTCATCTGTTATTTCTGATTTATCCTCTTATTCCCCTGTTTCTTCTTCTTGTTCGTCTTGTTCTTCTAGCTCCTCTTGCTCTTCTTGTAATTCTACATCTCCTTCTTCTTCTTCATCTTTCTGTTTCTTCTGCATTGTTTGTTGTTTCAATTTCTTGCTCTTATTCTGATTCTTCTGCTTCTCTGCAGCTTAATTTTCTGTTATTTCTGCTTTTTCGGCTATTTCTTTGGTTATTTCTGCTTTTTACTCTTATTCTTCTGTTTCTTCTGCTTGTTCTTCTTGGTCTCCTAGTTCTTGTTCCTCTCGTATTTCTACATCTCCTTTTTTCTTCTTTTTCAACTTCTTCTGTTTCTAATGCATTTTCTGCTTTTTCAATTACTTCTTCTTCTGCTTCAGCTTTTTCTTCACCTTATTCTTCTCTTATTTCTGCTATTTCGGCTTATTCTCCTGTTATTTCTGCTTTTCGCTTATTCTTTTGTTATTTCTGCTTTTTCCTCTTATTCCCATGTTTCTTCTTCTTGTTCTTCTTGTTCTTCTACTTCTTCTAGTAGTTCTACATATCCTTCTCCTTCTTCTTCTTCTTCATTTTATACTGTTTCTAATGCATTTTCTGCTTTTTAATTACTGCTTCTTCTGCTTCTTCTTCAGCTTATTCTTCTGTTATTTCTGCTTTTTCTTCTGTTATTGCTGCTTTTTCGTCTCATTCTTCTGTTATTTTTGCTTTTTCCTCTGATTCTTCTGTTTCTTCCTCTTGTTCTTACAGTTTCTCTTGTTCTTCTTTCACTTCTATATCTCCTTCGTCTTCATCTTCTTCGGTTTCCTCTGCATATTTTTGCTTTTTCTATTACTTCTTCTGCTTCCTCTGTTTCATATTCAGCTTATTCTGTTATTTCTGCTTTTTCGGCTTATTCTTGTTATTTCTGCTTTTTCGGCTTACTCATCTGTTATTTCTGATTTATCCTCTTATTCCCCTGTTTCTTCTTCTTGTTCGTCTTGTTCTTCTAGCTCCTCTTGTTCTTCTTGTAATTCTACATCTCCTACTTCTTCATCATCTTTCTGTTTCTTCTGCATTGTTTGTTGTTTCAATTTCTTGCTCTTATTCTGATTCTTCTGCTTCTCCGCAGCTTAATTTTCTGTTATTTCTGCTTTTTCGGCTATTTCTTTGGTTATTTCTGCTTTTTACTCTTATTCTTCTGTTTCTTCTGCTTGTTCTTCTTGGTCTCCTAGTTCTTGTTCCTCTCGTATTTCTACATCTCCTTTTTCTTCTTTTTCAACTTTTTCTGTTTCTAATGCATTTTCTGCTTTTTCAATTACTTCTTCTGCTTCAGCTTTTTCTTCACCTTATTCTTCTCTTATTTCTGCTATTTCGGGTTATTCTCCTGTTATTTCTGCTTTTCGCTTATTCTTTTGTTATTTCTGCTTTTTCCTCTTATTCCCATGTTTCTTCTTCTTGTTCTTCTTGTTCTTCTACTTCTTCTAGTAGTTCTACATATCCTTCTCCTTCTTCTTCTTCTTCATTTTATACTGTTTCTTATGCATTTTCTGCTTTTCAATTACTGCTTCTTCTGCTTCTTCTTCAGCTGATTCTTCTGTTATTTCTGCTTTTTCTTCTGTTATTGCTGCTTTTTCGGCTCATTCTTCTGTTATTTTTGCTTTTTCCTCTGATTCTTCTGTTTCTTCCTCTTGTTCTTACAGTTTCTCTTGTTCTTCTTTCACTTCTATATCTCCTTCGTCTTCATCTTCTTCGGTTTCCTCTGCATTTTTTTGCTTTTTCAATTACTTCTTCTGCTTCCTCTGCTTCATATTCAGCTTATTCTGTAATTTCTGCTTTTTCGGCTTATTCTTGTTATTTCTGCTTTTTCGGCTTACTCATCTGTTCTTTCTGATTTATACTCTTATTCCCCTGTTTCTTCTTCTTGTTCGTCTTGTTCTTCTAGCTCCTCTTGTTCTTCTTTTAATTCTACATCTCCTTCTTCTTCTTCATCATTCTGTTTCTTCTGCATTGTTTGTTGTTTCAATTTCTTGCTCTTATTCTGATTCATCTGCTTCTCCGCAGCTTAATTTTCTGTTATTTCTGCTTTTTCGGCTATTACTTTGGTTATTACTGCTTTTTACTCTTATTCTTCTGTTTCTTCTGCTTGTTCTTCTTGTTCTCCTAGTTCTTGTTCCTCTCGTATTTCTAAATCTCCTTTTTTCTTCTTTTTCAACTTCTTCTGTTTCTAATGCATTTTCTGCTTTTTCAATTACTTCTTCTTCTGCTTCAGCTTTTTCTTCACCTTATTCTTCTCTTATTTCCGCTATTTCGGCTTATTCTCCTGTTATTTCTGCTTTTCGCTTATTCTTTTGTTATTTCTGCTTTTTCCTCTTATTCCCATGTTTCTTCTTCTTGTTCTTCTTGTTCTTCTACT
Organism: Talpa europaea; assembly: GCF_964194135.1. Lineage (NCBI taxonomy): Eukaryota > Metazoa > Chordata > Mammalia > Eulipotyphla > Talpidae > Talpa > Talpa europaea. The sequence continues at coordinate 54,552 of NW_028167909.1, forward strand.
TCTTCTTGTAGTTCTACATATCCTTCTTCTTCTTCTTCTTCTTCATCTTATTCTGTTTCTAATGCATTTTCTGCTTTTCAATTGTTGCTTCTTCTTCAGCTCATTCTTCTGTTATTTCTGCTTTTTCGGCTTTTTCTTCTGTTATTGCTGCTTTTTCGGCTTATTCTTCTGTTATTTTTGCTTTTTCCTCTGATTCTTCTGTTTCTTCCTCTTGTTCTTACAGTTTCTCTTGTTCTTCTTTCACTTCTATATCTCCTTCGTCTTCATCTTCTTCGGTTTCCTCTGCATTTTTTTGCTTTTTCAATTACTTCTTCTGCTTCCTCTGCTTCATATTCAGCTTATTCTGTAATTTCTGCTTTTTCGGCTGATTCTTGTTATTTCTGCTTTTTCGGCTTACTCATCTGTTATTTCTGATTTATCCTCTTATTCCCCTGTTTCTTCTTCTTGTTCGTCTTGTTCTTCTAGCTCCTCTTGTTCTTCTTTTAATTCTACATCTCCTTCTTCTTCTTCATCATTCTGTTTCTTCTGCATTGTTTGTTGTTTCAATTTCTTGCTCTTTTTCTGATTCTTCTGCTTCTCCGCAGCTTAATTTTGTGTTATTTCTGCTTTTTCGGCTATTTCTTTGGTTATTTCTGCTTTTTACTCTTATTCTTCTGTTTCTTCTGCTTGTTCTTCTTGTTCTCCTAGTTCTTGTTCCTCTCGTATTTCTACATCTCCTTTTTTCTTCTTTTTCAACTTCTTCTGTTTCTAATGCATTTTCTGCTTTTTCAATTACTTCTTCTTCTGCTTCAGCTTTTTCTTCACCTTATTCTTCTCTTATTTCTGCTATTTCGGCTTATTCTCCTGTTATTTCTGCTTTTCGCTTATTCTTTTGTTATTTCTGCTTATTCATCTTATTCCCATGTTTCTTCTTCTTGTTCTTCTTGTTCTTCTACTTCTTCTAGTAGTTCTACATATCCTTCTCCTTCTTCTTCTTCTTCATTTTATACTGTTTCTAATGCATTTTCTGCTTTTCAATTACTGCTTCTTCTGCTTCTTCTTCAGCTTATTCTTCTGTTATTTCTGCTTTTTCTTCTGTTATTGCTGCTTTTTCGTCTCATTCTTCTGTTATTTTTGCTTTTTCCTCTGATTCTTCTGTTTCTTCCTCTTGTTCTTACAGTTTCTCTTGTTCTTCTTTCACTTCTATATCTCCTTCGTCTTCATCTTCTTCGGTTTCCTCTGCATATTTTTGCTTTTTCTATTACTTCTTCTGCTTCCTCTGTTTCATATTCAGCTTATTCTGTTATTTCTGCTTTTTCGGCTTATTCTTGTTATTTCTGCTTTTTCGGCTTACTCATCTGTTATTTCTGATTTATCCTCTTATTCCCCTGTTTCTTCTTGTTGTTCGTCTTGTTCTTCTAGCTCCTCTTGTTCTTCTTGTAATTCTACATCTCCTTCTTCTTCATCATCTTTCTGTTTCTTCTGCATTGTTTGTTGTTTCAATTTCTTGCTCTTATTCTGATTCTTCTGCTTCTCCGCAGCTTAATTTTCTGTTATTTCTGCTTTTTCGGCTATTTCTTTGGTTATTTCTGCTTTTTACTCTTATTCTTCTGTTTCTTCTGCTTGTTCTTCTTGTTCTCCTAGTTCTTGTTCCTCTCGTATTTCTACATCTCCTTTTTTCTTCTTTTTCAACTTTTTCTGTTTCTAATGCATTTTCTGCTTTTTCAATTACTTCTTCTGCTTCAGCTTTTTCTTCACCTTATTCTTCTCTTATTTCTTCTATTTCGGGTTATTCTCCTGTTATTTCTGCTTTTCGCGTATTCTTTTGTTATTTCTGCTTTTTCCTCTTATTCCCATGTTTCTTCTTCTTGTTCGTCTTGTTCTTCTACTTCTTCTAGTAGTTCTACATATCCTTCTCCTTCTTCTTCTTCTTCATTTTATACTGTTTCTAATGCATTTTCTGCTTTTCAATTACTGCTTCTTCTGCTTCTTCTTCAGCTTATTCTTCTGTTATTTCTGCTTTTTCTTCTGTTATTGCTGCTTTTTCGGCTCATTCCTCTGTTATTTTTGCTTTTTCCTCTGATTCTTCTGTTTCTTCCTCTTGTTCTTACAGTTTCTCTTGTTCTTCTTTCACTTCTATATCTCCTTCGTCTTCATCTTCTTCGGTTTCCTCTGCATTTTTTTGCTTTTTCAATTACTTCTTCTGCTTCCTCTGCTTCATATTCAGCTTATTCTGTAATTTCTGCTTTTTCGGCTTATTCTTGTTATTTCTGCTTTTTCGGCTTACTCGTCTGTTCTTTCTGATTTATACTCTTATTCCCCTGTTTCTTCTTCTTGTTCGTCTTGTTCTTCTAGCTCCTCTTGTTCTTCTTTTAATTCTACATCTCCTTCTTCTTCTTCATCATTCTGTTTCTTCTGCATTGTTTGTTGTTTCAATTTCTTGCTCTTATTCTGATTCATCTGCTTCTCCTCAGCTTAATTTTCTGTTATTTCTGCTTTTTCGGCTATTTCTTTGGTTATTTCTGCTTTTTACTCTTATTCTTCTGTTTCTTCTGCTTGTTCTTCTTGTTCTCCTAGTTCTTGTTCCTCTCGTATTTCTAAATCTCCTTTTTTCTTCTGTTTCAACTTCTTCTGTTTCTAATGCATTTTCTGCTTTTTCAATTACTTCTTCTTCTGCTTCAGCTTTTTCTTCACCTTATTCTTCTCTTATTTCTGCTATTTCGGCTTATTCTCCTGTTATTTCTGCTTTTCGCTTATTCTTTTGTTATTTCTGCTTTTTCCTCTTATTCCCATGTTTCTTCTTCTTGTTCTTCTTGTTCTTCTACTTCTTCTTGTAGTTCTACATATCCTTCTTCTTCTTCTTCTTCTTCATCTTATTCTGTTTCTAATGCATTTTCTGCTTTTCAATTGTTGCTTCTTCTTCAGCTCATTCTTCTGTTATTTCTGCTTTTTCGGCTTTTACTTCTGTTATTGCTGCTTTTTCGGCTTATTCTTCTGTTATTTTTGCTTTTTCCTCTGATTCTTCTGTTTCTTCCTCTTGTTCTTACAGTTTCTCTTGTTCTTCTTTCACTTCTATATCTCCTTCGTCTTCATCTTCTTCGGTTTCCTCTGCATTTTTTTGCTTTTTCAATTACTTCTTCTGCTTCCTCTGCTTCATATTCAGCTTATTCTGTAATTTCTGCTTTTTCGGCTTATTCTTGTTATTTCTGCTTTTTCGGCTTACTCATCTGTTATTTCTGATTTATCCTCTTATTCCCCTGTTTCTTCTTGTTGTTCGTCTTGTTCTTCTAGCTCCTCTTGTTCTTCTTGTAATTCTACATCTCCTTCTTCTTCATCATCTTTCTGTTTCTTCTGCATTGTTTGTTGTTTCAATTTCTTGCTCTTATTCTGATTCTTCTGCTTCTCCGCAGCTTAATTTTCTGTTATTTCTGCTTTTTCGGCTATTTCTTTGGTTATTTCTGCTTTTTACTCTTATTCTTCTGTTTCTTCTGCTTGTTCTTCTTGTTCTCCTAGTTCTTGTTCCTCTCGTATTTCTACATCTCCTTTTTTCTTCTTTTTCAACTTTTTCTGTTTCTAATGCATTTTCTGCTTTTTCAATTACTTCTTCTGCTTCAGCTTTTTCTTCACCTTATTCTTCTCTTATTTCTTCTATTTCGGGTTATTCTCCTGTTATTTCTGCTTTTCGCGTATTCTTTTGTTATTTCTGCTTTTTCCTCTTATTCCCATGTTTCTTCTTCTTGTTCGTCTTGTTCTTCTACTTCTTCTATTAGTTCTACATATCCTTCTCCTTCTTCTTCTTCTTCATTTTATACTGTTTCTAATGCATTTTCTGCTTTTCAATTACTGCTTCTTCTGCTTCTTCTTCAGCTTATTCTTCTGTTATTTCTGCTTTTTCTTCTGTTATTGCTGCTTTTTCGGCTCATTCCTCTGTTATTTTTGCTTTTTCCTCTGATTCTTCTGTTTCTTCCTCTTGTTCTTACAGTTTCTCTTGTTCTTCTTTCACTTCTATATCTCCTTCGTCTTCATCTTCTTCGGTTTCCTCTGCATTTTTTTGCTTTTTCAATTACTTCTTCTGCTTCCTCTGCTTCATATTCAGCTTATTCTGTAATTTCTGCTTTTTCGGCTTATTCTTGTTATTTCTGCTTTTTCGGCTTACTCGTCTGTTCTTTCTGATTTATACTCTTATTCCCCTGTTTCTTCTTCTTGTTCGTCTTGTTCTTCTAGCTCCTCTTGTTCTTCTTTTAATTCTACATCTCCTTCTTCTTCTTCATCATTCTGTTTCTTCTGCATTGTTTGTTGTTTCAATTTCTTGCTCTTATTCTGATTCATCTGCTTCTCCTCAGCTTAATTTTCTGTTATTTCTGCTTTTTCGGCTATTTCTTTGGTTATTTCTGCTTTTTACTCTTATTCTTCTGTTTCTTCTGCTTGTTCTTCTTGTTCTCCTAGTTCTTGTTCCTCTCGTATTTCTAAATCTCCTTTTTTCTTCTGTTTCAACTTCTTCTGTTTCTAATGCATTTTCTGCTTTTTCAATTACTTCTTCTTCTGCTTCAGCTTTTTCTTCACCTTATTCTTCTCTTATTTCTGCTATTTCGGCTTATTCTCCTGTTATTTCTGCTTTTCGCTTATTCTTTTGTTATTTCTGCTTTTTCCTCTTATTCCCATGTTTCTTCTTCTTGTTCTTCTTGTTCTTCTACTTCTTCTTGTAGTTCTACATATCCTTCTTCTTCTTCTTCTTCTTCATCTTATTCTGTTTCTAATGCATTTTCTGCTTTTCAATTGTTGCTTCTTCTTCAGCTCATTCTTCTGTTATTTCTGCTTTTTCGGCTTTTACTTCTGTTATTGCTGCTTTTTCGGCTTATTCTTCTGTTATTTTTGCTTTTTCCTCTGATTCTTCTGTTTCTTCCTCTTGTTCTTACAGTTTCTCTTGTTCTTCTTTCACTTCTATATCTCCTTCGTCTTCATCTTCTTCGGTTTCCTCTGCATTTTTTTGCTTTTTCAATTACTTCTTCTGCTTCCTCTGCTTCATATTCAGCTTATTCTGTAATTTCTGCTTTTTCGGCTTATTCTTGTTATTTCTGCTTTTTCGGCTTACTCATCTGTTATTTCTGATTTATCCTCTTATTCCCCTGTTTCTTCTTCTTGTTCGTCTTGTTCTTCTAGCTCCTCTTGTTCTTCTTGTAATTCTACATCTCCTTCTTCTTCATCATCTTTCTGTTTCTTCTGCATTGTTTGTTGTTTCAATTTCTTGCTCTTTTTCTGATTCTTCTGCTTCTCTGCAGCTTAATTTTCTGTTATTTCTGCTTTTTCGGCTATTTCTTTGGTTATTTCTGCTTTTTACTTTTATTCTTCTGTTTCTTCTGCTTGTTCTTCTTGTTCTCCTAGTTCTTGTTCCTCTCGTATTTCTACATCTCCTTTTTTCTTCTTTTTCAACTTCTTCTGTTTCTAATGCATTTTCTGCTTTTTCAATTACTTCTTCTTCTGCTTCAGCTTTTTCTTCACCTTATTCTTCTCTTATTTCTGCTATTTCGGCTTATTCTCCTGTTATTTCTGCTTTTCGCTTATTCTTTTGTTATTTCTGCTTTTTCCTCTTATTCCCATGTTTCTTCTTCTTGTTCTTCTTGTTCTTCTACTTCTTCTAGTAGTTCTACATATCCTTCTCCTTCTTCTTCTTCTTCATCTTATTCTGTTTCTAATGCATTTTCTGCTTTTCAATTACTGCTTCTTCTGCTTCTTATTCAGCTTATTCTTCTGTTATTTCTGCTTTTTCTTCTGTTATTGCTGCTTTTTCGTCTCATTCTTCTGTTATTTTTGCTTTTTCCTCTGATTCTTCTGTTTCTTCCTCTTGTTCTTACAGTTTCTCTTGTTCTTCTTTCACTTCTATATCTCCTTCATCTTCATCTTCTTCGGTTTCCTCTGCATATTTTTGCTTTTTCTATTACTTCTTCTGCTTCCTCTGTTTCATATTCAGCTTATTCTGTTATTTCTGCTTTTTCGGCTTATTCTTGTTATTTCTGCTTTTTCGGCTTACTCATCTGTTATTTCTGATTTATCCTCTTATTCCCCTGTTTCTTCTTGTTGTTCGTCTTGTTCTTCTAGCTCCTCTTGTTCTTCTTGTAATTCTACATCTCCTTCTTCTTCATCATCTTTCTGTTTCTTCTGCATTGTTTGTTGTTTCAATTTCTTGCTCTTATTCTGATTCTTCTGCTTCTCCGCAGCTTAATTTTCTGTTATTTCTGCTTTTTCGGCTATTTCTTTGGTTATTTCTGCTTTTTACTCTTATTCTTCTGTTTCTTCTGCTTGTTCTTCTTGTTCTCCTAGTTCTTGTTCCTCTCGTATTTCTACATCTCCTTTTTTCTTCTTTTTCAACTTTTTCTGTTTCTAATGCATTTTCTGCTTTTTCAATTACTTCTTCTGCTTCAGCTTTTTCTTCACCTTATTCTTCTCTTATTTCTGCTATTTCGGGTTATTCTCCTGTTATTTCTGCTTTTCGCTTATTCTTTTGTTATTTCTGCTTTTTCCTCTTATTCCCATGTTTCTTCTTCTTGTTCTTCTTGTTCTTCTACTTCTTCTAGTAGTTCTACATATCCTTCTCCTTCTTCTTCTTCTTCATTTTATACTGTTTCTAATGCATTTTCTGCTTTTCAATTACTGCTTCTTCTGCTTCTTCTTCAGCTTATTCTTCTGTTATTTCTGCTTTTTCTTCTGTTATTGCTGCTTTTTCGGCTCATTCTTCTGTTATTTTTGCTTTTTCCTCTGATTCTTCTGTTTCTTCCTCTTGTTCTTACAGTTTCTCTTGTTCTTCTTTCACTTCTATATCTCCTTCGTCTTCATCTTCTTCGGTTTCCTCTGCATTTTTTTGCTTTTTCAATTACTTCTTCTGCTTCCTCTGCTTCATATTCAGCTTATTCTGTAATTTCTGCTTTTTCGTCTTATTCTTGTTATTTCTGCTTTTTCGGCTTACTCGTCTGTTCTTTCTGATTTATACTCTTATTCCCCTGTTTCTTCTTCTTGTTCGTCTTGTTCTTCTAGCTCCTCTTGTTCTTCTTTTAATTCTACATCTCCTTCTTCTTCTTCATCATTCTGTTTCTTCTGCATTGTTTGTTGTTTCAATTTCTTGCTCTTATTCTGATTCATCTGCTTCTCCGCAGCTTAATTTTCTGTTATTTCTGCTTTTTCGGCTATTTCTTTGGTTATTTCTGCTTTTTACACTTATTCTTCTGTTTCTTCTGCTTGTTCTTCTTGTTCTCCTAGTTCTTGTTCCTCTCGTATTTCTAAATATCCTTTTTTCTTCTTTTTCAACTTCTTCTGTTTCTAATGCATTTCTGCTTTTTCAATTACTTCTTCTTCTGCTTCAGCTTTTTCTTCACCTTATTCTTCTCTTATTTCTGCTATTTCGGCTTATTCTCCTGTTATTTCTGCTTTTCGCTTATTCTTTTGTTATTTCTGCTTTTTCCTCTTATTCCCATGTTTCTTCTTCTTGTTCTTCTTGTTCTTCTACTTCTTCTAGTAGTTCTACATATCCTTCTCCTTCTTCTTCTTCTTCATCTTATTCTGTTTCTAATGCATTTTCTGCTTTTCAATTACTGCTTCTTCTGCTTCTTATTCAGCTTATTCTTCTGTTATTTCTGCTTTTTCTTCTGTTATTGCTGCTTTTTCGTCTCATTCTTCTGTTATTTTTGCTTTTTCCTCTGATTCTTCTGTTTCTTCCTCTTGTTCTTACAGTTTCTCTTGTTCTTCTTTCACTTCTATATCTCCTTCGTCTTCATCTTCTTCGGTTTCCTCTGCATATTTTTGCTTTTTCTATTACTTCTTCTGCTTCCTCTGTTTCATATTCAGCTTATTCTGTTATTTCTTCTTTTTCGGCTTATTCTTGTTATTTCTGCTTTTTCGGCTTACTCATCTGTTATTTCTGATTTATCCTCTTATTCCCCTGTTTCTTCTTCTTGTTCGTCTTGTTCTTCTAGCTCCTCTTGTTCTTCTTGTAATTCTACATCTCCTTCTTCTTCATCATCTTTCTGTTTCTTCTGCATTGTTTGTTGTTTCAATTTCTCGCTCTTATTCTGATTCTTCTGCTTCTCCGCAGCTTAATTTTCTGTTATTTCTGCTTTTTCGGCTATTTCTTTGGTTATTTCTGGTTTTTACTCTTATTCTTCTGTTTCTTCTGCTTGTTCTTCTTGTTCTCCTAGTTCTTGTTCCTCTCTTATTTCTACATCTCCTTTTTTCTTCTTTTTCAACTTTTTCTGTTTCTAATGCATTTTCTGCTTTTTCAATTACTTCTTCTGCTTCAGCTCTTTCTTCACCTTATTCTTCTCTTATTTCTGCTATTTCGGGTTATTCTCCTGTTATTTCTGCTTTTCGCTTATTCTTTTGTTATTTCTGCTTTTTCCTCTTATTCCCATGTTTCTTCTTCTTGTTCTTCTTGTTCTTCTACTTCTTCTTGTAGTTCTACATATCCTTCTTCTTCTTCTTCTTCTTCATCTTATTCTGTTTCTAATGCATTTTCTGCTTTTCAATTGTTGCTTCTTCTTCAGCTCATTCTTCTGTTATTTCTGCTTTTTCTGCTTTTTCTTCTGTTATTGCTGCTTTTCCGGCTTATTCTTCTGTTATGTTTGCTTTTTCCTCTGATTCTTCTGTTTCTTCCTCTTGTTCTTACAGTTTCTCTTGTTCTTCTTTCACTTCTATATCTCCTTCGTCTTCATCTTCTTCGGTTTCCTCTGCATTTTTTTGCTTTTTCAATTACTTCTTCTGCTTCCTCTGCTTCATATTCAGCTTATTCTGTTATTTCTGCTTTTTCGGCTTACTCATCTGTAATTTCTCATTTATCCTCTTATTCCCATGTTTCTTCTTCTTGTTCGTCTTGTTCTTCTAGCTCCTCTTGTTCTTCTTGTAATTCTACATCTCCTTCTTCTTCTTCATCTTTCTGTTTCTTCTGCATTGTTTGTTGTTTCAATTTCTTGCTCTTATTCTGATTCTTCTGCTTCTTCCGCAGCTTAATTTTCTGTTATTTCTGCTTTTTCGGCTATTTCTTTGGTTATTTCTGCTTTTTACACTTATTCTTCTGTTTCTTCTGCTTGTTCTTCTTGGTCTCCTAGTTCTTGTTCCTCTCGTATTTCTACATCTCCTTATTTCTTCTTTTTCAACTTCTTCTGTTTCTAATGCATTTTCTGCTTTTTCAATTACTTCTTCTTCTGCTTCAGCTTTTTCTTCACCTTATTCTTCTCTTATTTCTGCTATTTCGGCTTATTCTCCTGTTATTTCTGCTTTTCGCTTATTCTTTTGTTATTTCTGCTTTTTCCTCTTATTCCCATGTTTCTTCTTCTTGTTCTTCTTGTTCTTCTACTTCTTCTAGTAGTTCTACATATCCTTCTCCTTCTTCTTCTTCTTCATCTTATTCTGTTTCTAATGCATTTTCTGCTTTTCAATTACTGCTTCTTCTTCAGCTTATTCTTCTGTTATTTCTGCTTTTTCTTCTGTTATTGCTGCTTTTTCGGCTCATTCTTCTGTTATTTTTGCTTTTTCCTCTGATTCTTCTGTTTCTTCCTCTTGTTCTTACAGTTTCTCTTGTTCTTCTTTCACTTCTATATCTCCTTCGTCTTCATCTTTTTCGGTTTCCTCTGCATATTTTTGCTTTTTCTATTACTTCTTCTGCTTCCTCTGTTTCATATTCAGCTTATTCTGTTATTTCTGCTTTTCGGCTTATTCTTGGTATTTCTGCTTTTTCGGCTAACTCATCTGTTATTTCTGATTTATCCTCTTATTCCCCTGTTTCTTCTTCTTGTTCGTCTTGTCCTTCTAGCTCCTCTTGTTCTTCTTGTAATTCTACATCTCCTTCTTCTTCATCATCTTTCTGTTTATTCTGCATTGTTTGTTGTTTCAATTTCTTGCTCTTATTCTGATTCTTCTGCTTCTCCGCAGCTTAATTTTCTGTTATTTCTGCTTTTTCGGCTATTTCTTTGGTTATTTCTGCTTTTTACTCTTATTCTTCTGTTTCTTCTGCTTGTTCTTCTTGTTCTCCTAGTTCTTGTTCCTCTCGTATTTCTACATCTCCTTTTTTCTTCTTTTTCAACTTCTTCTGTTTCTAATGCATTTTCTGCTTTTTCAATTACTTCTTCTTCTGCTTCAGCTTTTTCTTCACCTTATTCTTCTCTTATTTCTGCTATTTCGGCTTATTCTCCTGTTATTTCTGCTTTTCGCTTATTCTTTTGTTATTTCTGCTTTTTCCTCTTATTCCCATGTTTCTTCTTCTTGTTCTTCTTGTTCTTCTACTTCTTCTAGTAGTTCTACATATCCTTCTCCTTCTTCTTCTTCTTCATCTTATTCTGTTTCTAATGCATTTTCTGCTTTTCAATTACTGCTTCTTCTTCAGCTTATTCTTCTGTTATTTCTGCTTTTTCTTCTGTTATTGCTGCTTTTTCGGCTCATTCTTCTGTTATTTTTGCTTTTTCCTCTGATTCTTCTGTTTCTTCCTCTTGTTCTTACAGTTTCTCTTGTTCTTCTTTCACTTCTATATCTCCTTCGTCTTCATCTTCTTCGGTTTCCTCTGCATATTTTTGCTTTTTCTATTACTTCTTCTGCTTCCTCTGTTTCATATTCAGCTTATTCTGTTATTTCTGCTTTTCGGCTTATTCTTGTTATTTCTGCTTTTTCGGCTTACTCATCTGTTATTTCTGATTTATCCTCTTATTCCCCTGTTTCTTCTTCTTGTTCGTCTTGTTCTTCTAGCTCCTCTTGTTCTTCTTGTAATTCTACATCTCCTTCTTCTTCATCATCTTTCTGTTTATTCTGCATTGTTTGTTGTTTCAATTTCTTGCTCTTATTCTGATTCTTCTGCTTCTCCGCAGCTTAATTTTCTGTTATTTCTGCTTTTTCGGCTATTTCTTTGGTTATTTCTGCTTTTTACTCTTATTCTTCTGTTTCTTCTGCTTGTTCTTCTTGTTCTCCTAGTTCTTGTTCCTCTCGTATTTCTACATCTCCTTTTTTCTTCTTTTTCAACTTCTTCTGTTTCTAATGCATTTTCTGCTTTTTCAATTACTTCTTCTTCTGCTTCAGCTTTTTCTTCACCTTATTCTTCTCTTATTTCTGCTATTTCGGCTTATTCTCCTGTTATTTCTGCTTTTCGCTTATTCTTTTGTTATTTCTGCTTTTTCCTCTTATTCCCATGTTTCTTCTTCTTGTTCTTCTTGTTCTTCTACTTCTTCTTGTAGTTCTACATATCCTTCTACTTCTTCTTCTTCTTCATCTTATTCTGTTTCTAATGCATTTTCTGCTTTTCAATTGTTGCTTCTTCTTCAGCTCATTCTTCTGTTATTTCTGCTTTTTCGGCTTTTTCTTCTGTTATTGCTGCTTTTTCGCCTTATTCTTCTGTTATTTTTGCTTTTTCCTCTGATTCTTCTGTTTCTTCCTCTTGTTCTTACAGTTTCTCTTGTTCTTCTTTCACTTCTATATCTCCTTCGTCTTCATCTTCTTCGGTTTCCTCTGCATTTTTTTGCTTTTTCAATTACTTCTTCTGCTTCCTCTGCTTCATATTCAGCTTATTCTTTTATTTCTGCTTTTTCGGCTTACTCATCTGTTATTTCTGATTTATCCTCTTATTCCCCTGTTTCTTCTTCTTGTTCGTCTTGTTCTTCTAGCTCCTCTTGTTCTTCTTGTAATTCTACATCTCCTTCTTCTTCATCATCTTTCTGTTTCTTCTGCATTGTTTGTTGTTTCAATTTCTTGCTCTTTTTCTGATTCTTCTGCTTCTCCGCAGCTTAATTTTCTGTTATTTCTGCTTTTTCGGCTATTTCTTTGGTTATTTCTGCTTTTTACTTTTATTCTTCTGTTTCTTCTGCTTGTTCTTCTTGTTCTCCTAGTTCTTGTTCCTCTCGTATTTCTACATCTCCTTTTTTCTTCTTTTTCAACTTCTTCTGTTTCTAATGCATTTTCTGCTTTTTCAATTACTTCTTCTTCTGCTTCAGCTTTTTCTTCACCTTATTCTTCTCTTATTTCTGCTATTTCGGCTTATTCTCCTGTTATTTCTGCTTTTCGCTTATTCTTTTGTTATTTCTGCTTTTTCCTCTTATTCCCATGTTTCTTCTTCTTGTTCTTCTTGTTCTTCTACTTCTTCTAGTAGTTCTACATATCCTTCTCCTTCTTCTTCTTCTTCATCTTATTCTGTTTCTAATGCATTTCTGCTTTTCTATTACTGCTTCTTCTGCTTCTTATTCAGCTTATTCTTCTGTTATTTCTGCTTTTTCTTCTGTTATTGCTGCTTTTTCGTCTCATTCTTCTGTTATTTTTGCTTTTTCCTCTGATTCTTCTGTTTCTTCCTCTTGTTCTTACAGTTTCTCTTGTTCTTCTTTCACTTCTATATCTCCTTCATCTTCATCTTCTTCGGTTTCCTCTGCATATTTTTGCTTTTTCTATTACTTCTTCTGCTTCCTCTGTTTCATATTCAGCTTATTCTGTTATTTCTGCTTTTTCGGCTTATTCTTGTTATTTCTGCTTTTTCGGCTTACTCATCTGTTATTTCTGATTTATCCTCTTATTCCCCTGTTTCTTCTTGTTGTTCGTCTTGTTCTTCTAGCTCCTCTTGTTCTTCTTGTAATTCTACATCTCCTTCTTCTTCATCATCTTTCTGTTTCTTCTGCATTGTTTGTTGTTTCAATTTCTTGCTCTTATTCTGATTCTTCTGCTTCTCCGCAGCTTAATTTTCTGTTATTTCTGCTTTTTCGGCTATTTCTTTGGTTATTTCTGCTTTTTACTCTTATTCTTCTGTTTCTTCTGCTTGTTCTTCTTGTTCTCCTAGTTCTTGTTCCTCTCGTATTTCTACATCTCCTTTTTTCTTCTTTTTCAACTTTTTCTGTTTCTAATGCATTTTCTGCTTTTTCAATTACTTCTTCTGCTTCAGCTTTTTCTTCACCTTATTCTTCTCTTATTTCTGCTATTTCGGGTTATTCTCCTGTTATTTCTGCTTTTCGCTTATTCTTTTGTTATTTCTGCTTTTTCCTCTTATTCCCATGTTTCTTCTTCTTGTTCTTCTTGTTCTTCTACTTCTTCTAGTAGTTCTACATATCCTTCTCCTTCTTCTTCTTCTTCATTTTATACTGTTTCTAATGCATTTTCTGCTTTTCAATATACTGCTTCTTCTGCTTCTTCTTCAGCTTATTCTTCTGTTATTTCTGCTTTTTCTTCTGTTATTGCTGCTTTTTCGGCTCATTCTTCTGTTATTTTTTGCTTTTTCCTCTGATTCTTCTGTTTCTTCCTCTTGTTCTTACAGTTTCTCTTGTTCTTCTTTCACTTCTATATCTCCTTCGTCTTCATCTTCTTCGGTTTCCTCTGCATTTTTTTGCTTTTTCAATTACTTCTTCTGCTTCCTCTGCTTCATATTCAGCTTATTCTGTAATTTCTGCTTTTTCGTCTTATTCTTGTTATTTCTGCTTTTTCGGCTTACTTCGTCTGTTCTTTCTGATTTATACTCTTATTCCCCTGTTTCTTCTTCTTGTTCGTCTTGTTCTTCTAGCTCCTCTTGTTCTTCTTTTAATTCTACATCTCCTTCTTCTTCTTCATCATTCTGTTTCTTCTGCATTGTTTGTTGTTTCAATTTCTTGCTCTTATTCTGATTCATCTGCTTCTCCGCAGCTTAATTTTCTGTTATTTCTGCTTTTTCGGCTATTTCTTTGGTTATTTCTGCTTTTTACTCTTATTCTTCTGTTTCTTCTGCTTGTTCTTCTTGTTCTCCTAGTTCTTGTTCCTCTCGTATTTCTAAATATCCTTTTTTCTTCTTTTTCAACTTCTTCTGTTTCTAATGCATTTCTGCTTTTTCAATTACTTCTTCTTCTGCTTCAGCTTTTTCTTCACCTTATTCTTCTCTTATTTCTGCTATTTCGGCTTATTCTCCTGTTATTTCTGCTTTTCGCTTATTCTTTTGTTTATTCTGCTTTTTCCTCTTATTCCCATGTTCTTCTTCTTGTTCTTCTTGTTCTTCTACTTCTTCTAGTAGTTCTACATATCCTTCTCCTTCTTCTTCTTCTTCATCTTATTCTGTTTCTAATGCATTTTCTGCTTTTCAATTACTGCTTCTTCTGCTTCTTATTCAGCTTATTCTTCTGTTATTTCTGCTTTTTCTTCTGTTATTGCTGCTTTTTTCGTCTCATTCTTCTGTTATTTTTGCTTTTTCCTCTGATTCTTCTGTTTCTTTCCTCTTGTTCTTACAGTTTCCTCTTGCTTCTTCTGT
>NW_028167908.1:0-68666 GCF_964194135.1 Talpa europaea
TCATCCAGGAGGTATCAGTAGTCAGTCTACTACAGGGCAGGGAGAGGGGCACCCCAGAACCCCCAAAGCTGCTTGCTCTAAATAGTTTCTGCCATCTGCCGCATCGACACAAAACATTTAAGACTTTAATAGAAAGGAACTTTAACACAATTAGTAAACAATACAGAAAAGACAAAGAATCTGTTAGAGGTCAGGGAGAAGGGCAGCCCAGACACCACAAACCTGCCTGCTCTAAATAGGTTCTGCCATCCGCCACATCAACAGAAAACATGTGAGACTTAAATGAAAAGGAATGTTAATACAATTAGTAAACAATGCAGGAAAGGTAAAGAATATAGTTTCTAAAACAAGCATCCAAAGTTACCTGTCCCCTTGTGGGGAAAAGTCCACCCAAACAGGATTGGCCTAGAGCAAGGCCTGAAAGCCTCTCCAAAGTCTAAAGCGCCTTCCAGTGGGGACCCACAGAAAAGGATCAGAAACAACCAGACAAGTGTGGGAGGAAAAGAGCAAAATCAAAATCAAGACAAAAACCACCATTGTCACCTCCCCACCGGTCTCTTGCCCATGCTGTTGTCACCCGTCCACGACCAAAAGGCAAGTGCAGTTTCTGCACGTGTCTCTCGGCTCCATGTGCCTCCTCCAGGTCTCCTTCTGGCTCCATCCTGCTTCTTTCCTTCTCAGTCTCCACTGCAGCTTCTTCTCTCCCTTCTCAGCTCCCTTCTCTCTCTTCCTTTGGGTTGGGCAGGGAACCTGGAACTTCCCCTTTACCTGGGGACCACCCTATTATCTTGGATATCTCATACAGAAACACATATTTTAACTGTCTTAATTTGTTTAGGTGAGATGTCATTAAATTTTAGTTTTCTTATAATAATAAGAAAAAAAATAAACCTGCAAGCTCAACAATATTTAAAGAAAGTGATATTGTTTAACATTCTCATTCTTAAACTTAATAAGACCTTAGTTTTATATGAAATTTGGCCACCATTTAAATAATGATAAAAGAAAAAATTTAAGGGAGAGATACCAATTGTAGCTGTTAGTTTTTCTTAGGACAGGAATTTTAAATTAATTTCAGCGTTGCAAATTCTAACATCCCAAAAACCAAATTTCTTTCTTAGGCAAGTACTAGATAGATTGATGAAAACCAAGAAAAATAAGAGAGACTTAATATCATATACATTTCCTACATACCTGTGAGGAACACAGTGTTGCTAAGGAACTTGCCCATGAGGCTAGATTTTGCTAGGACAAGGGGAAAGAAAGAAGTCAATCTGGGATTTTTCTGGAAAAGAATTTTATCAAGAGATTTAGGATTAATCATCAAAATGCAAACTTATCTTTTTTGATGTAGACTAGGTCAATTACTCTTTTTTTTTTCCTGAATACTGTGTGCTTCCTTTTGAAAATAGAGACATTTCAACATAAAATATTGATACTCAACATGAAAACTGTAAGGCTTGCATGCTACAAATTCAACCATTAAGTTTTGATCTAGTTTTTGATTACCAAAATCTTAAATCCTGATCTCAAAATTGGGAATTTTTTATAAGACTTTATATAGTTGTCATTTATAACTAATACTCCTAAGGCATTAGATAGTGATACAAACAGATTTTTTGATTTTTTTTTTTAAACTTTGGTCATGGTCATGTGCATTACTTTTAAAAAGTAGTTATTCTTTTTTTTTAATAATAAATTTTATTTTTATATTCCCCAACAATTGCAACCCCCCCCATTCTGACCCCAATCCCTCCCCTCCCGCCACCCACTCCCAAAAAAGTGTCTCTGGGTCAAAGTTTTTTGTTGATTTTGATTTTTACTTTCTTATAGTTACTCATTTTCCTGGTCCCTTATTTAAGTTTTCTAGATTCCTGCTATGAGTGAGACCATCCGGTAGTTTTCTTTTTCTTTCTGGCTTATTTCGCTGAGCATGATCCCTTCCAGCGCCATCCATGTTGCTGCAAACTGCATGTGTTTATCTTTTTTGAATGCTGAGTAATATTCCATGGTATATATGTACCACATCTTCTTGATCCAGTCAGCTCTCCATAGTGGTTGGACCAGTTTGCACTCCCACCAACAGTGCAGAGAGTTCCTTTTTCTCCACATCCTCGCCAATATTTGTTGTTGCTAGTTTTTTTAATATGTGCCATTCTCACTGGTGTAAGATGGTATCTCATGGTAGTTTTGATTTGCATTTCCCTGATTACAAGTGATGTTGAACATTTTTTTCATATGTCTGTTGGCCATTTGCATTTCCTCTTCAGAGAAGTTTCTTTTTAGCTCTTCTGCCCAATTTTTGACTGGATTATTTTCTTTGTTGTTGTTGAGTCTCATCAGCTCTTTGCAGATTTTTGTGATCAGTTCTTTATCATTAGTGTTGTGTAAAAAAATGTTATCCCAGTTGGTGGGGTTTCTCTTTGTTTTTGTTATTGTCTCTTTTGCTGTGCAGAAGCTCTTTAATTTGATGTAGTCCCAGCTGTTTATCTTTGCCTTCACTATCACTGCTTTGGGTGATGTGTTTGTAAAGATGTCTTTGACGTGCAAATCATGTAGTGTTTCGACTATATTTCCTTCTATGTATTTTATGGTTTCAGGTCTTATGTCTAGTTCTTTAATCCATTTTGAGTTGATTTTTGTGTATGGTGTGAGGTAGTGGTCAAGCTTCATTCTTTTGCATGTGGCAACCCAGTTCTCCCAGCCCCATTTATTGAACAAACTTTCTTTGCTCCAATGCATAGTCTTTGCTCCTTTGTCAAAGATTAGTTGACCATAAATCTGTGGGTTTATTTCTGGATTTTCTATTCGATTCCATTGGTCTGTGTGTCTGTTCTTGTTCCAATACCATGCAGTTTTGATGATTATGGCTTTGTAGTAGAGTTTGAAGTCTGGGAGTGTGATGCCTCCATTCCCTTCTTTTTTTTCTCAGGAGAGCTTGGCTATTCGGAGTTTTTTGTAATTTCATCAATAATTGTTCTAGTTCTTTGAAGAATGACATTGAGATTTTCATTGGAATACCATTGAATCTGTATATTGCTTTTGGTAGGATGACCATTTAATAATGTTTATTCTACCAATCCATGAGCAGGGGATGTCTTTCCATTTCTTTGTGTCTTCTATTTCTTTTAATAGTGTTTTATACTTTTCTTTGTATAGGTCCTTTACCTCTTCGGGCTCAGTGTCCAAGACTTCCCCCAGGCGCTGAGCACGTGCTGCTGTCGCCCAGAATACAGGGCCCCCAAGGTCTACCTTGGCCAGCAGTACAACAGCCCCAAGGTGGACGTGTGGAGCCTGGGCATCATGCCCTACGAAATGGTGACCGGCACACTGCCCTTCAGGGGGCCCAGCCTCAGGGCAATCAGGGAGTGCGTTCTGGGTGGGAACGTCCACCAGACCACCTACTTCATGGTCCAGGGCGGGGACCTGCTGGCCAAAATGCTGGCACGGGACCCCTGGAAGCGCAGCACCCTGGAGAGCATCCAGTAGCACGCCTGGGTAGCAGAAACGAGCAGGGGACTCCTGCCCTTCAGCAAGCCGTCGCTCTGCCCCCAGGACCTGGCCAAAACCAAAGGTATGGAGCGCCTGGGCTACCAGAGGCAGGAAATTCGGGAGGCCATTGACACTAACAAGTACCGCGAGGTCATGGCCACCTACCTGATCCTCTGCTCTAGGAAGCAGGCGGGGGAGGAGGACTATGAGGAGGAGGGGGAGGAGCGGCCCAGGGGAGTTACCTTCCAGGTGCCGAAGCGCGTCACCTTCCGGGATCCCGGTTACCCTGATTACAAGGACTCCCCACCCACCCCCACCCCGCCGGCACCTGAGGTTTCGGGGAATACCCCAATGCCGGGTATCCTGGGAAATCACCCAGTGCAGAAGATTGGAAAAGAAACCCACCCCACTCCCTCAGCCTGAGGTTTTGGGGAATGCCCCAAGGCCAGGTATCCTGCGAAAGCAGGAAGTCCAAAAGAGAGGAAAGGATGTCACCCTGGGCAACAGGGTCATCTCCACCAGGTCCCTGAGCTGGAGGATGCGCAGCAGCACACCACTGCTGCAGGTCCAAGCCCCCTGCTAGAGGACACCCCAAAGGGCATTCCCTCTGCGCTAGGCCCAGAGCTGGAGGATGGCTGGGGGGACACCAGCACCTCTGTGGCTAGACCCCAGCTGGAGAACACTGGGGAGCACGGCAGCACCACTGAGACAGGCCCCCAGCTGGAGAGGGACCAGGAAAGCAGGGCCAACACAATCAGTCCAGCTCCCCAGCCCTCCAGCACCCCCCTAAGCCGTCCCCCAATATGTGACTGGCCTTCCAGTGCAGTGGCCCCTTCAGCAATCATCAGGGCCAGAGATAGAGTATTAGAAATTATCCTAGAATTTTGTTGCTGCTGTGCAGCATTGGAACTGGAGAGCAACAAAGATTAAAAATAGTGCCATACCCGGCAGAAGACCCCCTACCCCCAAAGAACAAGCACTCAGTGGCCATGGTGAACAGGAGTACACCAGGGAAGGTTGAGGCTCTGGAGAGGCTCCGGGGCTGGGCCCAGTCAGAGGGGCCAGGAGCAGCATGAGACTCACAGGACTGCGGCACAGAAGTCTGGGCAGCACTGATGTCCCTGGAGAAGAGCAGGTAAAGGACCAGGCAGGCAACGAAACTGGTGAAGCATCTGGAGAGGAGCAGAGCAGGTGAGGGTTGGCGTGCGGAGTGGTTGGGGAGAGTTGAGCAGGTACAGGACCAGGAGAGGGGTGTGGGGCTGTGTGGGCAGAGCCTCCAGAGGTCTCAGGGCCACAGGCGAGGAACCCTGGGCCTCTCTCCCCCATCTTAGGTACTGCCCCCTTGGTGGGAGAAACCTGCTGCTCACCCCTGGGCACACAGATGGTGCAGAGGATGCAGGAGCTCTTGCAAAGGCTTGGGCCTGGGTGGTAAATCGTGCAGATTGCAAGGAGCACATAGATAGGCTCTCTAGCTCCCCTTAAGAAAGACTCTGGGACCAGTATATTAGAATCCAAACAGGACTCTCCAAGGTGGGCAGAGGTTATTCACAGAGCAGCCCTAATCCACCATGACCTGCTCAGCTGGAAAATCCGCACATCTTCCTGCTCCACGAAGCCTAGGCTATGATCAATCTCAGTCCCGCAGTGAGCACACCTAGGTGTCCAGTGTCCCCTGGGCCGAAGCTGCAGCTCGTCATGGAGTACGTGCAGGAGGGATTTTGCAACTTGGGATTCTTACACAGTGTCAGTCCAGCTGGAATTTCTCCTTTTAAAAATCCTCTCCAGACGGCTACCCACCCTTCCTCCTCCCTGGATTCAAAACCTTAGCCAAATTGGAAACATTAATATGCCCAACAGATGCAGGCTTTGGACACCAGTCTCTGCCAATTAAATCACTGGGTACAGGAATGAAAATCTACAGGGGCTGTCTACCTTAAATTTGTGTTTTTTCATCATTGTTTAGATGGTGTTCAATTCCCTTCTAAAACTAAGGTTTTGCTAAGTCTGGTAAATGCAAGTGAGGTGATTATGTGTGTTTGAAAAAAGAAATGTATGGAAGAGGGATATTCTGAAGGGCCTTAAGATAATGTAAAGCCGGATGGGTAAAATGAAATGGCATTAGAATGAAAGCAAGCAAAAGAAAGTGTTGAAGGTCTGACAGGGAGGTTTTGGTGAGAAATCGTGTGTACTCAGGTGTCTCCCCCTCCTCCAACACATTCATGGGCTTGCTCATCTGACCAGCAAAGCCCCCTCAGACTGACCTTTTGTCAGCTGAAGCTGGGGCCAGGACATCCAAACTTGGACCAACTCTCCCTTACTGCCATGGTTCCTTCCCATCGTAGGCCTGGTGATCATGATCATGCTTTTATTTGTTTCTACACCCCATTTTCTCTGCTTTATCCAGGAAAAGCTCTCTGAGATGAGCCTTCACACTCCCAGACCCGGGAAAGCCATTCCTGTTATTGACAGATGAGCAAAAGGGCGTTGCTCTAGGGGTTCTGGGCCAACCTACGCCAGTCCAGCGAGCAGTTGCTTATTTCTCTAAACAAATGGATCCCACTGTAAGAGGATGGCAGCCCTGCCTGCGTGCCCTTGCGGTAGCTGCTCGTCTCGCTAGACCTAAGGCCTTAAAACCCACACTGGGCCAACCTGTAAATGTTAGTTCTCCACATTGGGTCCAGGACCTGCTCGCTCATCAGGCTCTCTCCCCTCCATCACCCTCTTGTCTGTTAGATTTCTACTCTCTTTGTCAAAGACCCTCTCATCTCCCTCTCCCAATCCTCGACTCTCCACCCTGCCAGGCTTCACGGGTGTTCCACTCCCTAACGCAGGTAACACCCTCTTCTTACTACGGTGTACACCATCACCAGTCGGACAGTGGACCTGCCTTTATCTCAAAGATTACTCCACAGGTCTCCTCCCTGGGCATCACCTGGAAACTACAAATTCCCTCCCGACTGCAATCCTCTGGTAAGGTAGAACGGGTAAATGGTCTGACCAGAGACCACCTAGCCAAACTCTCCACAGAGCCCACAAATCCTGGGTGGAGCTGCTCCCACTGGCTTTAGTGCATCTCCGAGCCACTCCTCATGGCCCCTTGCTCCTGAGCCCCCTTGAACGGATGTATGGCAGACCTCTTCGTACTAACCATGAGCTTCGCGTCCAACCTACACTGTTGGCTGGATATTTTCCATACTTCTCTTTGCTCAGACAGCTGCTCCAAGAACACGCAGACCTTTGTCTGCCACAACCTGTGCCTCCATCCCCTGATGCACCTGTCAACCTGCTGTGCCCTGGAGACCAGGTTCTTCTGAAAGCCATCTCTCCAAACCACTTCCGCCAAAGGGGATGGGTCCACACACGATCATCCTGACTACACCAATGGCTGTCAAGGCATCAGCTGTCCAGGGTCAAAGCGGCCCCTGTGGACAAGCAGTATGTGTACAAGCACATGGGCCCAACTCGGGTTTGCATCAATGCATCCCTGGTCCACATCCCACTCAGCCTATAGAGTAGAGGCCCTCTGATTCTCCTTCCTCCTTTTCTTTTTTTTTTTTTTTTAAAGATTTATTTATGCAAGCACTGGGTACAGTTAGAAACACAGGAGGGTGAGAGAACTCACCAGAGACAAAGCGAAGGGCAGAACAGGCAGACTTGACGAAGCACACTGCTGAGGGGAGCAGTGGGCGGCAGGAGAGGTCTGCCCGCACATGTGGGACCCTCGCCTTGAGGCCAGGGATTGAACCGGTGCTGTAGAGGCTGTGGGCAGCTTCACAACCCAGCGCTCAACCGTCAACCGCTGCGCCACCGGGGAGGCCCCTCTCCTTCCTCTGTTTCTAATCCCATCTCTTCAAGCCACTTCCAGTTCTTCTGTCTATGCCCAGCAATTCCAGATCAGCACAGCCTCGGACCAGGTATTACCACTCATAGGGCTTCTTATCCTAATCTCCTCATTTTTTCTTTTTGCCCCATGCTTACTCCATTTCATCCAACACCGGATCCAAGAACTGTCCCATACCACCTTTAACCAACTCCTTCTCCACCCATTTCCTCGCGCTGCAAAGACTGTCTCATAACCAGGCCTGAGCGCTCACCCTGGTCTTCGCCTCCGTCCAGCAGGAAGTAGCCAAAGAGAGAACCATTTCCCCTTTTCAACAAAAGGCTGGTATGAAAGGTCGATGCAGGGGTCAGGAATGGGGAAGCCCACATACAAACAACAAGATGGCCCGGACACCAGTACCCCTGATTCCATCAAACCCAAACTGAAGCCATAAGCAGGACAAAACAACTCAGCTCCACAAAAAAACAACTTCGTCCCCCCTAAGCCTGTTTCCCCCCCTGCCAACCCAGTTTTCCTGCCTAACCTCTCCTCACCCTATGAAATGACATCTCCCCCCACAACGCGCATGATTTCAGGGACACCCATCTTGGGTACGACACTTGCCTGGGGGCGCAATGAATTTTCCCTTCCTTTGAGAAAGTTTAGCTTGGCTCCCCTTTTCTTTACTGCGCCAAACTGTTACTGGGCAGCCCCGGTATAAAAAGGGTTGTCTGACTGTTTCCCGATTCTGGTGGAGTGTTTCGGATTCTGGTGGAGCTGCCGGACAGGGCCGGTTCTGAGATGGGCAGAGTTGGGGGTCCTGGAGGGCGGCATCCTGGCGGTGAGATGCTCTGTGAGGAGTCAGAGAAGCAGGGCTCAGAGGAGAGGAGACTCGGGGGAATGCCCTGGGTGTGAGGTTTCCAGCTTTTCCCCCCAGGACCCCTCTCTCCAGCCTCTGGATAACAAAACCTGGGGAAACAGGAAAGTAGATCATTTTTTCCTTTTACAACCTATTTAGT
The DNA here is from genome assembly GCF_964194135.1 of Talpa europaea. Classification (NCBI taxonomy): domain Eukaryota; kingdom Metazoa; phylum Chordata; class Mammalia; order Eulipotyphla; family Talpidae; genus Talpa; species Talpa europaea. The sequence continues at coordinate 8,332 of NW_028167908.1, forward strand.
ATTGAGGACTTAAAAAAAAAAAACATAACATTTAATGAATACTGTTAAATTTACAGAAAAGTTGCAAAGATAGTACAGTTCTTATTCATCCCACACCATTTCCACTTTGTTAACATCTTACATGAATACAGTTGTCTTTTTTTTCACAGCTAATGAAGCAATGTTGACACAATTACCAAACTCCGTGCTTTATTTCATTAGTTTTTCCTAATGTACATTTTATGTTCCATAATCCAAATTGCCTCACTCAGTTACAGCCAGTTCTCCTCGATGTGCTCTTGCTGACTGTTTCTCTGACTTTGCTAGTTTTTATAACGTTGACATTGGTGAGGAGTGATATTTTGGAGAGGTGTTGGGTTCACAGTTGGGGTTCTTGGGTCACGTCTGAGAAAAGTTTCACCAGATTCTCTCTTTCACATACACAGTGAGTTTCCCCACAAGACAGAGACTTTTTGTCTCTGCCAAAGAGTAGTTTTATTATTTCTTTTTTTTAAAAAAGGGAAAGAGTCAGAACCCTGCTACCCTCCCTCACCCACTGAGTAGGCTCTCTCCGACCAACGGAAAGGAGGGGAAAAAAAAAAAAAACTGCAAGAGCGAACTACAGATCAAGTGGGACACTGAGTAGAGAGGAACTATTTCAGGCACCGCACCCCACAAATGGGAACTGTGGAGAACGGTGAAGAAATCACCACAGAGGTGATCGAGCGGCTCCGGGCGCCATCAGAGGAAGACAAGGATATTACGGAGACCTACAAATAGCCTAAGGCCAGCTGAGAACCACTGGGAAAAAGCAAAGGTCAGCAAGGACAGGTCTCTGGTGCCACCTCATGACCAGAACAAAATCACCAACTAACTGATTCCCTGTTGGAACTAAGTAAATACAGAGGGGGGGAACAGTAAGGGACAGTGCCCAGCAACACAGCATCAACACTCTGGTGGAGTGTTGTCTCCAGTGCTAGTCTCAGTCTGGTGAACAGTTTCCGACACCCCTAAAGGAGCACTCCAAAGAGATGGAAGCCACCCTTAGGACAACTTGGATCCTTCTCCTTTGGAGACTTGCTGGCGCGGGGTTGCACAGAGAGGAGGGGGCAGAGCTTGCTGGCTTTTAAGGCATGCTTCAGTACCCAGGGGTTCTCTGAGCCCCTCTGGCTGCCCCCCCAACAGTAAATGGACTGAACGGTGAAGAGGAGGACAAGGGTCCCCTGACAAAACTAAGCATCCCGGACGATCTAGACAGCTGCGAGGCCATGGTGAGCTCGGCCCTGGGGCCCCTTCCCTGCCCCACCTTCCCCCTCCCACCAGCACACCCTTCTTGGTTCCCCTCCCTTTGATTAAGCTTTCACCCACCTCTGCTGGGAGCCAGTGTGTAGACACCAACACCATCCTCGAATCTCAGGTGTGCCCACGGAGGCCCTGAGAGGTGTGCCTCCCAACCTCCTGCCGGGCCCACAGGGGCACTCTGCACCTCTGGCCCACAGGTGGCATTTTGTAACTTGGCCTTGGCCAGTGCTGAGGAAGAACAGGCGCGGCTACACAGACAGCTAAAGGAGCAAAAGCTGCTCTTCTGGCTCCTGGCTCAGCAGGTAGCCCCATGGGACCAGGAGACTGAGAAGATGGAGGCCCCACCCCCCGGGGGGAAAGTGTGCCTGGGAGACCCACCAGGCCCTTCAGGGAGCCTGGTGAGAAGAAGAAACTGCAGGTGAGTGTGTGTAAGGCAGGAAGGAATGGCCACAGGGCAGGTTTTCTGATCCAGCAGACCAGGTACAGGAGAAGTGAGTCCTGGAAGCCTCAGTGAATTTTGCAGACTTTATTGGGATTTACCAGATACATGGCAGGTAGGGGTGCTGGGGGGCCGGGAGGCTGACAGGCCTCCCAGCCCGCAGCAAGTCTTCACTCTTCTGGGCTCTCTGGCGTTCTCTGGTGGTCTCTGCTGCTCTGCTCTCTCGGTTCTGCTTCTGCTTCTCTGCTTCTGCTGGCGTCCCCGTGATGCCACCCTTAAAAGCCCATCTTAGCCCAGGTGAATCCCATCTACCTATGCCCACACCCTACTCCAGGTGCCCGCATCAGGCATGCATTCAGGACCGCAGGGTTCCATCATCCATCCTATGGGCGGAAGAGCAGAAAAGCCTGATACTTTTACCTTACCCTACAATCCACCCCCTCAGGGTTTTCTGCCAGACAGTCTATACAAGTGATACACACGTTTCTCTTGACGAATATGAACACTGCAGCCATGGCCCACAAAAGCAAATGAAATATATCACAATGAAATATAACAGAACACAAATAAGTCCAGGCAGGGCATCAACCTAGTGGCAAAAGACAATTATTGGCACCAGTAGATGATCCACCACTTCTGCTGCCGAAGACACTGCTGATGCGAGGGAGGGAACCGCTCAGGCATCAGCTGTCACACGCCGGGAGCCATCAGGCCTCCCGGCCCCCTCCGGCTGCAGTCTTGGCCACAAGCCGCACACCGCATCCACTCCCAGGATGCACTCACTCTTGGGTTGGCGATTCTGCACTCTTTGGGGGTAATCGCCCATCCCTCAGGGTTTTCTATCTGTGGTCGCTCCAACGCTCCTACATGCAGGCCCCTGCACTCAGGCCAACCCACTGCACAAGCACATGGGTCGGGGATCCGTGGATACAAGTCCACACGCGGCCTCTCTTGGGTCCCCTCTTTGGCTGTGGGCTCCACCACAAGCCACGTTCCCTACCCATCCCCCAAAGATGGGCTCCTCAGCTCCTCACCCTCACTCAACTATGAGCAGGGCATCACCCACAGGTGATTTTAAAAGACTCACTGGCCTTTAGCTTACGTAGTGCGAAACAGCCGCTCAGGGCTTCCCGAATAGCACCAGCTTTTGCCTTCTCAGTTGGCTTTTCTCCTCTGCTTAGCTGCTGGGCAGTACACCGGCTGCCTTTGGCCACCAAGGCCCACTGACACCCCCAGACTCCCATCTCTGGGGGTGGACAATCCCATCCTTCCTCAGGGTCCCCAAAACATATCAAACTTGCCAAGGTCCTCCCCCTTCTGGTGGGATTGTTAGTCCATTAGTCCAAGTTCATCGGCTTTTCCCTTTGTCCACACTGGGGAGCTCTGAGTCGTGGTCCTTTCTCCCCCGACAATTCTTGCTGCCTAGGCGGGGATTGTTGGCTGGTCCTCTCGGGCATCTCCTCCTCCAGGCGAGGTCTCATCCCGCAGGTCCCGCACCTTGCCCTTCCCCTGTCCCGCCATGACACGTCCAGCGCTGTCACAGGCAAACACTGTCTGCTGCTCCTCAGTCCCTCCCGGTCTTCGGAGGGCTCCATACCGGTCTACATGGATCATCTTGCTGACTTACACCAATTGTAAGAGAGGAAGGAATGGACACGGGGCAGGTTTTCTGATCCAGCACGCTGGGTACAGGAGAAGAGTGTCCTGGAAGCCTCAGTGGCTTTTGTAGGGTTTTATTGGGATTTACTGGATACATGGCAGGTAGGGGTGCTAGGGGGTCAGGAGGCTGACAGGCCTCCCAGCCCCCAGCAAGTCTTCACTCTTTCTGGGCTCTCTGGCGTTCTCTGGTGGTCTCTGCTGCTCTGCTCTCTCGGTTCTGCTTACGTTTCTCTGCTTTTGCTGTGAATGCCACCCTTAAAAGCCCAGTCTTAGCCCAGGTGAATCCCATCTACCTATGCCCACACCCTACTCCAGGTGCCTGCATCAGGCTTGCATTCAGACCACAGGGTTCCCTCATCTATCCTAAAGGCGGGAGGGCAGAAAAGCCTGATAGTTTTATCTTTCCCTACAGTGTGGTTTTCCAGAGGGCTGGGCGGGCTGGGTGCTGGGCAGGCCGGCACTGCTGAGCCCCTGAGCCCACTGTCTGGCCGAGGGCCGATTTACCGAGCTCATGCAGGAGAAAGTGGGCTTACAGGACTGGATGGAGCGGCTGGAGCATCGATGTATCCAGATGTCTGGAGAGACTGACACCATCGGTGAGCGGGGAGGCTTGTACCCTGCAGCTGGGGTGCTATGCAGAGGCTGGGGAGACCCCAGCAGCTGAGCTGTCTGCGCGCCCTCCCCCTAGGAGAATACATCGCTCTCTACCAGAACCAGAGAGCAGTGATGAGGGAGGAGCACCAAGAGAAGGAGGAGTCCATAAGCCAGCTGGCCCAGGACAAAGAGGAGATGAAGGTAGTCAGAGCTCTGGCTCCATGGTGGTGCGGCTGGGGGCGGGGCGGGCTTCTGAGCATCTCTGCTTCCAGGTGAAGATGTTAGAGCTGCAAGAGTTGGTTTTGCGGCTGGTGGAGGCACGCAACGAATGGCGGGCAAAGCCCTGAGCACCCGCCCAGAACCCTGCTGCTGAGCCCACTAGCGCATGCCTAGTCCCCAAGAAGCTTGGCACCGCCAACATCCAAGGTGAGGAAAGCCCCTAACGGGCGGCTGGTCAGGAAGAGCACACTCCGCCAGGCACACAGCATCCTGTCTCTGTCTCTCTGTAGGGTAAAGAAAATATCAGGCTTTTCTGCCCTTCCGCCATCAGGATAGATGATGGATCCTTGTCCTGAATGCATGCCTGATGGCGGGCACCTGGAGTAGGGTGTGGGCATAGGTAGATGGGATTCAGCTGAGCTAAGACTGTGTTTTTAAGGGCGGCGTCACGGGGACGCCAGCAGCAGCAGTAGAAGCCGAAGCTGAAGCCGGAAGAGAAGCCAAGATCACCAGAGAGCCCAGATAAAGTGAAGATTTGCTGGGGGCTGGAGGCCTGCCAGCCTCCCAACCCCCAGCCAGCACCCCTGCCTGCCATATGCCTGGTGAACCCCAATAAAAAACCTGCAAAACCACTGAGGACTCTGACTCCTCCTTTACCCGGTCTGCATGGGATCAGAAAACCTGCGCTGTGCCCTGCTCCTGCCCTTACTCTCTCTAAAGAACCAAGTAAGGTGAGCCTTGTCCACGATGTGCAGCCGACCCAGGGTGAGGCCCAGCTGGGCCTGACTCCCCTGGAGAACGCCTCTGCGCAGCAGGTCGTTCAGCTGCTTCAAGAAATGCAGAACTCCCAGGAAGGCGTCACCATTGGAAACAGCCCATGCCTTCCCTTCTTCTACCAGGCTGATGACAACGAGGTGAAGATAATGGTGGTCTAGGCCACCGGCATGGGGCCGGAGGCTCTGCCCCCACCTGGCCCTCACCAACCCATCCCTGTTCCCCAGGCTTTCCCCCCCATCCTTTGGCTCTCCTTCCCAGTCGTCCTTTCATCCCTCGTCTTAAAAAAGGGGTCCAACAACTCCCATATCTAATAGGGTGAAATAGGTGCAGACCCTAGCCTCTGAGGTTAGGGCTGTGTCTTCATCTAACTCTGGACTAATCATACTTCCAGAGGCAAGGAGCTAGAAATATCCAGCTAGTTATTTAGGGGGCTCCATTCTACAATATAGGGGCTCCTTGAATGACCAATTGAATCCTTACCAGGCCTTCTTGCAGAGGGCCTAGGTTATATTAGGCAATTTTGGGACATGTGCCCCCCACTTCACACCAACCATGTTGAGCGGGGCAGCACTTTGAAAGCCCAGCACGGGGGATAAGTCCAGACAGAGATACCAGCTGGGGCAGGTGGGCACCAACACCTGTCTAGAGTGTAGCCACAGAGATAGCAGTGGTTTATTTGAGACCACCCAGATCCACAAAGGGGTGGCCTCCCCTGCTCCCTTTTGAAATTTCCCCATGGGCCTTTGCACCCAATTTTGTTTTTGTTTTTTTTTTTTTTGTTTTGTTTTGTTTTTAATTTTTTGTTGGACCCAATAATTGTTTTGATTTTTCTTTATATTTTTTTTATTTTTACTTTTTGTTGCACCCAATTATTCTGGAGGTGATCCCTATTTGCAAAGGGGAGGCCTCTCCTACTACCTAGCAAAAGTCCCCATGGGCATGTGTGCCGGATTATTTTGTGGGAATCCACCTGTTAAGGGCGGGCTCTGCTCACTACACATGTCTTGCAGCTTGAGGTTACGCTGTCCCACTCACAAAAGTCCCGCGGGCATGAGGCCACCACAGTCCTCAAAGGGGTGTCCTCCCCTGTCCCCACTCACAAAAGGTCCGCGGGCATGAGGCCACCCCAATCTGCAAAGGGGTGGCCTCCCCCATCACCCCTCAAGTCCTTCGGGCATGAGGTTACCCCAATCCACAAAGGGGTGGCTTCCGCTGTCCTCCTCACAAAAGTCCCACGGGCATGAGGCCACCCCAATGTGCAAAGTGGTGGCCTCCTCCTTCCCCCCTCACAAAAGGCCCATGGGCATGAGGCCACCCAATCTGCACAGTGGCCTCTCCCATCCCACCCCTCAAAAGATCCACTGGCATGAAGCCACCCCAGTGCACAAAGGGTGGTCTCCCGCCATGCCCCCTCACAAAAGTATGAGGCCACCCCAATCCACAAAGGGGAGAACTCCCCCATCCCCTCCTCACAAAAGTCCTGCAGGCATGAGGCCACCCCAATCCGCAAAGGGGTGGCCTCCCCCGTCGCTCCTCTCGAATGTCCCACAGGTATGAGGCCACCGCAGTCCACAAGGGGGTGGCCTCCACTTGCTGTCTTTGCAAAAGTCCCGTGGGCCTCTGTGCCTGATTATCTTGGGGCCACCCCGGATTTGCAGAGAGGTGGCCTTCACTGCTTCTTTTACAGAAAGTCCCCATAGAGGGGATGCATGGCTTACTCAGGCAATTTGGGGGATCTGCTGAATATGGCCTTGACAGTTTTTAAAAACCAGAAGGAACAGGACAGGGTAGAGAGGGAACCCCGGAGTCTTCAGAAGGCTGGGCTTCAAGCTCAGGCCCTGGTAGGGCCTTGAGACCGCCAGGCCATGTTCCTCCAACCAACGCAGTGCCTGCCGCCCGACAGAGGACGACAACGGGCCCCATGGCCCCCAACCCACCACCGCTGGGAGCCTGCTTCAAATGTGGTCGAGAAGGCCACTGGACCAGACAATGCCCCAACACCTGCCAGGACCATGCCCCATCTGAAACGTCCAGGGTCACTGGAAAAGCGACTGTCCCTCCATGCCTGGCTGCGGTGGACCAGTCCTTCCAGCCCCTGCAACTCTTGCCACCGGCGGTGTTCTGTTCGGCAGCTGAGGACTGAAGAGGCCCGGACTCATCGACCCCGATAAACTTCAAGGAGCCCAGGGTAATAGTCAAAGTAGCAGGTAAGTCCAACTCCTTTCTGGGCTCTCCTTTAATATGTTGCTGGCCTCCTTCTCTGCAGACCTTCTCTGCCACAATCTCAGCAACTCACTGCACAACTCCTCACCTTCCTGGGCTCAAAAGGATACCGTGTCTCCCCGTCCAAAGCCCAACTTTCAGTTCCCACAGCTGTCTATCTGGGTCTTCCACTAACTCCTTCCTCCAAACAGCTGACGGTGGACCACAAACAGGCCATCCGGGACCTTCCCTCCCCTGAATCGGCAGAACAAATCCTTTCCTTCCTAGGTTTGGTCAGATTCTTCCGTCACTGGATCCCTAGTTTTGCTTTCCTAGCCAAGCCACTGTACGACACAGCAAAAGCCTCCCTCGAAGGACTTCTCCAATCTCCCGGGGAGGTCTGCAGGGCCTTCCTTTTACTCACACATATCCTCCTTAGGGCACCTGTCCTTGGCCTTCCTGACCCAGAAAAGCCTTTCCTCCTGTGCACAGATGCACGTCGGTGTAGGGCGGCAGGTGGCCTTTCCCAGCCTCTGGGCCCAGTCCTGTGTCCTGTCGCTTCTCTCTCCAAGCAGATGGATCCCACCGTCAGGGGCTGGCAACACTGCCTTAGAGCCCTGGCGGCGGCAGCTCTACTCACCCGGGAACCCCTCAAACTTACTCTGGGAAGACCTGTCCAAGCACATTCCTCTCACCACCTTCAGGCCCTCCTGTCTCCCCGCCCGCTCTCCACTCTCACTCCTGCCCGCTCACAGGACTTCCATGTGCTCGTTATAGAAAACCCCCTGGTGCGTCTCACTCAGTCAACTTCTCTCAACCCAGCCCCTCTTCTGTCTCTGGCCCCCCTTCTGCCGCTCATTCATGCCCTGAAATCCTGGACGAAATGCAAACCTCCAGACTGGGTTTGGCCGACTCCCCTTGTCAGATGCCTCCTGGACTCTGTCTGTAGACGGCAGCTCTTGCGAAGGTGCGCGAGGTCAGCGGAGGGCTGCCTAGGCCATGGTTACCCTCGATCAGGTCATCGAGGCAGGAAAGCCGCCCGGAGGAACCACCTCCCGAAAGGCAGAACTCAGAGCACTTACCGGGGCCCTGACCCTCAGCAACCATAAGAAAGTCACGATCTATACGGATTCAACATATGCCTTCCTTATGGCTCACAGTCCTGCTGCGATTTGGCAGGAAAGGGGGTTCCTCTCCACCCAGGGGTCCCCCATCATGAACGTTAAACTTGCCCTTAAGCTTCTAGCGGCCTTGCAGCTTCCAACTGAAGTCGCCATGATCCACTGTGAAGGACACCACACGGACAATTCTTACGTGACCACAGGGAATAACAAGGCTGATGCAGCAACAAGGGCTCCCACAACTCACTCTGCTGCAGATCCTGGTTCTATTCTCTCTCTATCTGTCCCCTCCATCACTCCGACTTAGGAACCTAATGAACGCCAAATCCTGAGTCTGCTCTTCCACCCCTCCTTGAATGCAAAAGTCTGGCAGCTGTGTTCCCATCGTCAAACCGGTGCTCCTGGATCACCTCAAGGGGGAATTCACCAACCTCCTTCTTCTGCAGCTCACCAGCTGCGTGGACACTTACCCGGACAGGACTGGCAGGTTGATTTTACTCACCTCCCTACTCACAAAAAAGTTAAATATCTGCTCACAACGTTTGATACAATAACAGGTTGGGTCAAGCCCTTCCCCGCAGCTAGAGAAACGGCTCAGGGGGTAACCGAGGCCCTTCTTAACCACATTATCCCATGCGTTGGCCTCCCCACATCTGTCCTATCTGACAATGGTCCAGCTTTTATCTCAAAGATTACTCAGCAGGTCTCCGCGGCTCTGGGTATCACCTGGAAGCTTCACATTCCCCACCACCCACAATTCTCAGGGAAAGTGGAGCGCGCCAATGAGCTAATCAAGGGTCACCTGACTAAACTCTCCTGAGAGCTCTGCAACTGCTCCGGGAACATGAAGACCGGTACTTACCCAGTCCTGCCCGAATCTCGACCTCCTCAACTGACCTTCCCCACCACTGCATCCAGGAGACCAAGTTCTGCTCAAATCGCTTCAGCCAAAGCCACTGCAGCCTCCATGGACGGGTCCGCACACAGTCATTCTCACCACGCCTATAGTGGTAACACCTCTGGGAGACCCCTCCTGGTACCATCTCTCTTGGGTCAAACGTGCGCCTGAAGACAAACAGTATGTATGTTGTAACCTGGGTCCTACTAGGATGCGCATTTCTTGTCAAAATCTCCCCTAGCTCAGTGTCCTATGTGTGGAAATTCAAAGTTAGGGAGACCTTTGTCTCAGGATCCACGGAGACTACCCACTTGGTGGGTACTGCGGATGCCCACAGGCCGGATGCACAGCACCCATCACTCTTACCCTAACTCTTTCATCAATTGACAACACTATGAACACCATGTTTTCTTTCTTTTACCATCAAACCTTAGATCATTGCAAGAATACCTACAAAGAATATGGGGGGTGCACTTGCCCGTCATGTACAGTGCACCTTCCAGACAAAGGCCGAATGTTCTCTCCATCTGTCATAATACGGGTTTCAATACGAATCAAGTTAACTATCTTTTTCAGTTCCTTGGGACCTACGCTGGGTACAGGGAGTCCAAGCCACAGGGTACACTGGCTGGCATTCTACACAGTGGCAACATTTTCCCTTCTCAAGGGAATATGTCCCGACACAAAATGCCACAGTCCAAGTCTCCCAGGACATCCTCCATTCAGAGCAAGTCCTACAAAATCAGCTAACATCATCAGAAAAGACAGAGACACCCTCAACCTGGATTCGTAAAATACAAAAAGCTATACTCTTCCTACATAACTCTTTTGGATCTAATACCTTTCTTGTTTCCTCTGTGCTTCCCTTCAGAGGCCTCTACTGGTGGCAGCTCCAATTAATCTCAATACCACTATGACCAAGATTACAGAAGCTGCTTGCCAGACTCCCCAACTCTCAGTCCCCCTATGGGACTCCAATCACAGCTACCCCTGCCAGCAAACTGACGCCCTTGTCGGCTTTCATTCCTGCACTTCTAACATTTCGGTTAAAGGTATCTACCCCTCCTTAGAAAAAACCTCTGTGTCTTTAGCATCATCACAAAGACAGCTCCCCCGCCCTGGCACAGGCCATGCTCCAAAACCGGCGGGCTCTGGACCTGTTGACGGCTAACAAGGGGGGCACCTGCCTGTTCCTCAGGGAAGAATGTTGTTATTATATCAATGAATCAAAGATTGTAGAACAAAATGTGGAAGCTTCATGAAACTACGCAAAGACATGGAAAGGGAAATTGGGGGCTCCAATTCCCCGCTGACATGGTTTCAAAATCCTATAGTGTCATGGCTCCTCCCACTCTTGGGGCCAATACTAATGATGACTTTACATTTTTTTTTTTCTTTTTGCTCCTTGCCTCCTGAAATTCACACAGGCTCACATTCAGGAAATGTCTCCTACCACCTTTAACCAACTCCTTCTCCACCCACGTTATCACATCCCTGCAGAAGACCCTCATAACCAGGCCTGAGCCACCCCCTTGGCTCTCTGCCAGACCAGAGAGCAGTAATGAGGGAGCAGCACCTAGAGAAGGGGTTCTCATAAACGGGCTGGCCCAGGACAAAGAGGAGCGGCGAATGTGCGTGGAGGGGCAAGGGGTAGAATGTAGCTACGTCACAATCCCTGGGAACCATCCTTATGTCACATCAAGAGCTGGGTGCTTGATTTGTTGCCCCAGCCCCCTAGGACTAACCCCCTTTCAGGTTTCTCTTGTGGCTGCAGATTACCAACTTGAAGGGGACCCAAGACCATGGGACCCGACCCTGGGAGAGGGTTCAGGCTCGCTTGCTCTGTACTGTACCCCACCTTTAAACACTGAGCGCCTACAAAGCCTACGCTTCCCTAGTAAACTTGAAACGCTGGCAACTGCTCTGGGAGACACTGGGAAGAATTGTTTAGTTTGGTTTTCTGCGGGGTTTCTACTTCTCCACGGAGACTTTCCAATTTTTGTCTGACTCCTCCATCTCACATTCTAATTCCTTATGACCCTGGGGCCAGAGTGCCCCCCAATCAGTGCTCTTTGGAGTGATCTGTTTACCCTCTGTGGATCAGATCCCAGCAAACTGACCTTCCCAGTCGGGAATCTTCCCCCAGTCGTCTCAACATGGGTTGCTCAGCTCGCCACAGGATAAACAGGCGACTGAAGCATCAATTCTGCTTGAGTCTCCTGAGAAAAAAAAGCCTTCTGTGTTAATGCACGTATGCAGACATATGTGAGATTGTAACAGATTGCTCTGAAATGGGCCTGGCTGTGCCCCTGGCTGTCCCCTCACTGCCTCCTGCCATGAGCATCCACTGGTGCAGGAGCTTGAGCAGCGCTGCCTGCTGGCAGCTACTGAGTCGTGGCATCCCAGTGTTGGAGTCTGAAGACTGAGTGAAAATTCCTAAACATTTTTTCTTTAAACCAAGTTATCAGTCCATTTCTTCTGTCATTGGGAGGATGGGACGGGGGGATACTCACAGCACCTGGTGGAGATGTTGGTGGCATGACGTCAGATGGCAAATCTAACTTGTAAAGTGGGGTGTGAGTACAGAGGCTTGCAGATCTCGTGAGCCTCAACTCTCTTTTTCCTCTCTGCAGTTGAGAGACTACCAAAGGAAAAACATCTTGGGGTCTCCTGCAAGAGACCACTGGAAGTGGTTGTAAGTCATCTGAAGATGTAAGTCTTGCTCAGCCAGGCTGGGAGAGGGGTGCTCCAGGGGCAGCTCAGTGAGAGGTGAAGAGCATGAAAGAAGTGGGTAAGAACCCCGGGTCTGAGTGCGGCCTCTCCGTAGCTCTGCTGGGGATCTGATTTGGGGCGACACTGTTTAAGCTCTTTGTCCACCTGTGAGTCAGGCTGCTACAGCTCTACTTAAATCTAGGCAGCATCCGTGAGAGGATTGTGCATTCATCCCTTCGTGCGGGGCCTGGTGCGCAGTGAGCCTTCAGTACAGGGCGTCGCTATGGACTTCTTGCTCTGGCAATTTCCCTCATCCCCAGCCTCAAGGGGAAGCCAGTCAGTGAGGACACCCTCTCCCTTTAGGGCGGCACAGATGAGCCCCAGGTGCTTGGGATTAGGTGACCTCTGAGGTGGGAGTCCGTCTTTGCCACCGGCTTGCTGGGTGATCCCAGGGAAAGTCACGTCCTTCCCGGGCCTCAATTTCCTCAACTGGAAGATGAAGTTGTTGGGCCAGATCAGCGTCTTCCAGACTGATTTGGTAGCTTTGATCATCTCTTGGTTCATGTTGCTTCCTGCCTCAGGCGAGGTGGTGAGTGGCCGTTTGGAAAGAAGGCACAGGCCATGGTATGATCCGTCACCCTTGTCTCCAGCATCCATCGTCCAGAGCTGCTCTCTCTTTCCTTCTCTGACCTTCTTGTCTTCTCTAAGCCGCTTTTCTCTTCCTCCCCTTGCCCTTGTTTTTCTCTTTTCACCTCCTGTAGATTCAGGACATTCTGCAGGTGCTGGTGTCCGACCTTAACCGCTCCAATGGGGTAGCGCTCCCCCCATTGGACAGGAGGAAGGTGAGGCCGTGCCGAGACCCCCTCTCTGGCTTGGCCTCTCCCAGCGTGCATGCCCAAGGCTTGTGTGGTTGACGTACTTGGCCTCTGGCTGATTTTATGTTGCCATCATTAACCCTCGGTGTGTCCACGTCTGCTATTTCACCTGCTTGGTTGATCGTTGTTTTCCTTCCCGCACATCTTTATCATCTTGGAGAAGATACAATACACCGTGAAGGGTGAGAGGTCATTTGGGAAGAGCTTCCAGAGCAGGGGTGTGAGATTTGGGCCTTCCAAGCCTCCAGGGTGAATGCTCAGGGGCCCGTCCTACTAGGAGAGCCTCAAACCCCCGCCCCAAACACGGGGCTTGCCCTCTGGGCATGTCCTGCAAAGACCAGCAGTCCACACTGCAGTTGATTTTCCAAAGTGATGAATTCATTTTAGCTTAGGAGTGGGAAATGCAGGCTTAGGAGAAAGGGGGCTTTTGTTACAGGTGCAAGGACTTAGGTGAGTTTTGTAGCAGAACTGCAAGTGCGTGAGGTTCACCAGAGATGAGTGACTGGGACATCCTCCCCCACTGTCTTTTAAAAATCAACTGGACACTTACCCGTCTCCCATGGGCCCTTGGCAGCAGACACTTTGCTAGGCGGCAAGGTGGGATGTGGCAACTGAGGGAGCAGTTGGCTCTGAAGGGTCTGGAGGCTGGAGGGGTGGCTTTTGACACTGATGTGTAGAGGTGGGCAGTGTTCATCCCCGTGGAGAGCGGGTGACGTGGGAGTCCCGGGCAGAGGGTGGGTGCAGGTGATGATCAGGGTTCGGAGCCCAGAGAGCGCTTGGCAAGAAGGTAAGGTGCCTGGGGTGCCCTGGGCTGGGGGATGACCTCTTCCTGATGTGGGAGGGGACACCGAGCTCTGGGTCTCTGCTGCCTCCTCTAGTGAGCAGAGGACTCACGTCATGGAGGATGGCTTCACTTGTGGGAAGAACATAAGGAAACCATACAAGGGATGGGGGCTTCTTCCAGACAAAACTAGCAGGTAAACTATACATTGGAGACATTCATCTGGGGAGAGGGAGAGAAAGGGATCAAAATGGGAGGGGTGTGGTGATGTTCCCGGGTGTCCTGGTGGAGGTAATTTTATGGGGACAACACCTGAGGGGAGAAATCAACATTCCTCAAAAATGAACAACAATATGAAAATACAACAATAAATAAATTAAAAAAAAAAACAAATTAAAGTTGAGGGGGACGTTTTAGGATGAGGGGGCTGTGCTGTCTGTGCTCTATGGTAGTTCCAGGATTCTATTATTTATATTTACCCAACTGTCCATCTAAAATTGGTAAATTTTATTTCATATAAAGATGTTAAGAAAAAAATGGCAAGAAAGAAGACAAAGTAAATTGCGGCAGGCTGCGCCTCCCATGCTGTCTCTTGACAAAGTTTGGGATTGGGGGAGACTCCTGAGAAGCGGGGAGTTCCTGTGCTCCCCTGAAGAGGGAAAGTTGTACTTCCCAGAAGAAGGAAGTTCTCAAACTTCCCAAAGAAGATCTGAACTAGGGAGTCTCCATGGCAACGCCTGGTAATGCTCTCCTCTTTGTTCTTGGTTAATGCTGAAGTTAGTTACAAATTGGCCTGTGAAAACCTAATTTGGACCCAGGTAACAATTGGCTTATTGTTCTTACACATGAACTATCACAAAAGAAGTAAAAAAATTGTTTAAGGTATAGTTAGGAAAGAAATGTTTTGGCCTTGAGAACTATGGAGAACAAGCTGCCCTGAACCAGCTTTGCTCGGAAACCATAGGGGGTACCTGTTTGCAGCAACAATACATTTCCTGGTATATGAGGTCAATAATTCGCAATAATTCGCAGGCTGTGTGGAGGCTAGGAATTTCTAGTTAAGAGTTAGACTTCAGTAGAACTTACGTAGATCTGATAAATTGTTTTAAACCACTTTGAAGTAATAAATAAATTAACCAAGTTAATTGAGTGCTAGGAAATAAATTGATTGTAGTAATTGAATATAGAATAGGAACTTTACACCCACGTTTGTAATTGGGAAAGTTTAAATGTTGCCAAATGTTGTGCTGTTGATCATGCTAGTAAATGAGCTGTACCTAGGAAACTAATTGTTCTTAGGTTACCAAAAAAATGACCTACAGGTATAAGGCCAAGGGAGTCTTTACATGATCATGAGAAAATATGTATTGTCTTTGCTCTGCTTCAATGCTCACGCTGATGTAATCCCACTGCTTGCCTTAAGGTATAAATAAAGACCCGCTGAGACCCTCAGTAGGAGATACTTGCACGAACTAAGTGTTTGTGTCTTCCTCATTCCTACATCGCTCCACTTCCCCTCAGCCCTTTGAGAGAAAATTTTCACCGACTCCATCCTCTCCTTTCTGAGATCCCTGGCACGACTTCTAGCTGGGGCTGGTCTCCAGCAGTAAATATGCTATAGTAATTAAAAACAAAGAATTCATTGCTAGCAGTTCTGTCCTAAGGAATTTTAAAGGAATTCTTCCAGGTCGAGGGAAATTTATAGCAATAACTAACACATTTATAGCACACATTTACAGCAATAAATAACAACAGACACACACATAATACTGTTTTTCTGTAGACTTGTTTTAATTTATTGAACTGATACGATTGCTTAAATTTTTTGTATTATAAAGTTTTATTTGGCTTAAATGTATTTTGGTTTAATATATATATTACAATAATAACATTAAGGTGGTTAAATAGACCTATATTGCGGGGGGCGGGGTGTGGGCAGCTTCGGCAAACTGTCATGTCAGGGGTGCCTGTGTTCCTGTAAGGATGAGAGGGCTTGGACAAATCTGAGAGATTAGGGAGGGGGAGTGAGGAGATGCAAACACTTGATCAGGGTGGGGACATCATTCTGCTGAGGGTCTCAGCAGCCCTTAATTTATACATTACAAGGTACATAAGCATATGTACTAGGGCCTCCCCGGTGGCGCAGCGGTTGAGCGCTGGGTTGCGAAGTTGCCCGTGGCCTCTGCGGCGCAGGTTCGATCCCCGGCTGCTCCCCGGCCACCGGAGGAGGGTCCCACATGGCGCGCAGACCTCTCCTGCCGCCCGCTGCTCCCCTCAGCAGTGTACTTCGGTCCTTCCGCCTGCTCTGCTCCCCGCTCTGGCTCTAGTGAATTCTCTCACCCTCCTGCGCTTCTGACTGTACCCAGTGCTTGTATAAACAAAAACAAACAAATAAATAATACTTGTCTCTATTAAAAAAAAAATAAGCATATGTACTAGAGAAGGAAGAAAACAATGATCACTTCTTCCTCTAGAACCACCAGGGGTTCATTTGCCCTTTAACAGAGGTTGTAACATTCTTTGAAGAAGGCACAGTTGCTTAAACAAAAGTGTTCTTAGAACAGTCATTTATTTTAAACAACTATTTTATTACTAGTAAAAACTCATGTGACTGAAACTAACATTTCTATGTTTACTATGGTGAAGGATTAACTAAGGGCGGGGAAACAAAGGACAGGGAGTTACCTGGGGGAAGGGAGACAGAGGGATTTTTTCTAACTAACCTATAAAGTTTAGACTGACATATAACCATGATTAAAGCAAAAAACAGAAGGCTTTTATATAGAAATCATTATCTAATAGTATATGGTTTTAATAATGAATCCGAGGGCAAATTAGGGAGGATGAGGCAGCCTCAAGGACAGTGCAGGTGGGGACCTCTGAGCATTGAGGAAGGCTTCAGAGATAAGGACAATGAGAGGAATTTAAGGAATTCCACTGGGAATAATAAACATCCCAGGACCAAGGACAACATTGTTAACTCTGGCCTCGGTTTCCCTCAGGTGATAAGGGGAGGTGGAGTTTGGGGAAACGGAGAGTGGTTTAATGTATGGACAAATGAGGAGGGCAGCAGACTCCTGTCTGGTAGACCACCGTCCTCCCCTTTGTCAGAGTGCAGGAGATTTATGCAAGGGGGGGGATGGGAAGGGGTCAGCACTGAGACCGGTGCGTGCCAGCCTGGTTTTCTTCAATAGATAAGGAATGTAAAGATCCCCCACTCAGTAGCAGATTAAGTGAGGCAGCCCAGAACTACCAATCACAAAGAGACTGGTGGAGCTTGGAAATAATGAGGGAAATAAGGTCTATATTCCCTGAGACAGGACTCCACTTTGGCTTCCTTGCCCCTCCCTGGCCTGGTTTCCTGGCCTGGGAGTCTCACTTTATTTCTGTTTCTTTTCTCCTCAATAAACTTTTTCTTTCTCTAAACAAACCTGCCTCTTCTCGCTTGCTTGCCTGAGAGTCTGCGAAATTCCTGCTGTGGCTTCGTGAGACACCAACCCCTGGGGGTCTAGTGGCTGGGACTCAGCCCTGCCCCTGCAGCCTGGGATCCGTTCCTGGCTGGGAGACTAGGCCTGACAATTCCGGTATCAATAATATATTAGTGCTTGCTTTGGCAGCACGTATACTAAAATTGGAACGACACAGAGAAGATTAGCATGGCCGCTGCGCAAGGATGACATGCAAATTCGTGAAGCGTTCCATATTTTTAAGCAGCAATTACTTTTAAAAAAATAATAATAATATATTAATTCAATATTAGGGAACCAAGAAGGGCCTGTGTTATAGGGCAGCCCTGATACAAAACGGGGTACCTGTCTGTGGGGTCCTCACCCACGCGATTAAAAGGACTTATCAATGCTCTACTGCAGGCACACACGAAAGTTAATAAAAGGTTTATTTACAAGGGAAGGAGAAATGAGGAAATGTACAGCTCAGGGAGAAAAGTGGGAGACAAAGTTTTAAATGCGTCCTACCCGATCCGCTGATCTGGAATCCCAAATGGCACTCTGAGAGCTGGCCGCCAGCCAGGAGCTGTGATGCCAGGAGGCGAGCGACAGAGGGAGTGCCCCAAGGCCCATGTGTTTGGTTCTTATACCCAACCTGGCTGCTAAACTCCTCCCTCAGGTCCCAGCACCTTCCCTTTGGTGGTGACTGGATTTGTCTTTCCCAATGTCTTGATGACTTTGGTCTGGAGTGAGGGTGGGGTCCACAAAGCCTGTATGGGATTAGCTCAGGACATCCTTTCCCCCTAACACCTGGAGGGCGTCAATGCCAGACAAGCTGCACTGACTCTTCCCTAGGCCCAAGCTCTCAATTAAGGGGGGAATTCTCCTAATCTAACAGAAGAGTTTTTCTACCTATTACTGCTATACTATTTAGTCAGCCTAGTTTCTGTATCTAACTTTAAGATCAAGGGAAAATTTCTTTTTTTGTAAGATTGTTGATTATTGTTTTAAGGAACTACAAATATTTCATCAGAGGCAGGGCCGGAGATGGTTATAGTTTTTGGTTTTCAGAATGGTTAATACGGGACATATCAGTAGTTGTAACATTGACTATTTCCAAGTGTATTATTTCTGCTGCCATGGTTATTAGCTCAACCAGTCACAAAATTGTTGTTGGCTTATTCGTGAATGCATACTCCAACAGCTACCATACCCATTGTCACTGAAAGGGAACTGTTAAAGAAAAAGGAACTGCCAAGGTAAAAGGGAATTCTTGTTGAAAAGGAACTCTTTCCCTCCTAAAGGACCATAGACATGGACATGTAAGTAAAACACAAGTTTGCTTCCTTAGTAAGCATATCTATACAAGGCCGGCAGCCTGCTAGGCTGGTTGTTCTCCTGGGCCATTCTCAAAGATCTGCCTCCTTCCCCTTTTGGTAGGTTTCCTATGTCAAGAATTTGCATGCTAGCTATCCATGAATCAGTGAATCACAAAGTGCCATTTGCGTCAAATTGGTTATTCAGAAATTGATAGAAAGTAGACATAAACAAATGAGGAAAATCTAGCAAGAGTCAGCTAACGAGATTCCTGACTTTTTAGGAATCTGCCCCATGCCCCGACCCTTGTCAGACAACATGAGTAGCATGGCTCCCAGCACTATATTGCTGTAAATTTCCTATATTTTATGGGATGTAGTTCAATTAAGTAGATATTGAAAAATTAAAGATACAGACTTAAATACCACAGTAAAAGGTATTGAAACAAATATATCTAAAGCCACATGAAGAATTAATCTCACAGAAAAAAATATTTGCTTGAATCAAAATAAGGTAGAAAAAGATGAAATGGAATAAAAAAATATGTGAGACAATTAAAAAATAAATATCAGAATGATAGATTCAAATCTGGCCATATCAAAAATCATGTTAAAAATAATTAACTAAAATTCCTATCAAAAATCTGAGATTCTAGGGGCCTCCCTGGTGGCCCTAGAAAAAAATATTTGCTTGAATCAAAGTAAGGTAGAAAAAGATGAAATGGAATAAAAAAATATGTGAGACAATTAAAAAATAAATATCAGAATGATAGATTCAAATCTGGCCATATCAAAAATCATGTTAAAAATAATTAACTAAAATTCCTATCAAAAATCTGAGATTCTAGGGGCCTCCCTGGTGGCGCAAGGGGTTAAGATGCAAGCTATGAAGCTTACTGCAGGCACTGCAGCACGAGTTCGATCCCCAGCCAGGGAAAAACCCACATGGCGCAGCAGATCCCTCCTGACTCACCCGCTGCTCCCCTCAGCAGTGGATTTCAGTCAATCTGCCTGTTCTGTTTCCCACTCTGTCTCTGGTGAGTCCTCTCACCGCCCACACCTCTGGCCTGTACCCCCATTCTTGTATGCATAAATAAATAAATCTTTAAAGAAAAAAATTAGTTTCACAGAAAAAAAATTGCTTGAATCAAAGAAATGTAGAAAAAGATGAAATGGAAAAAGATGTGAGACAATTGAAAAATAAATATCAAAATGATAAACTCAAATCTGACTATATCAAAAATCATGTTAAAAATAAATTAACTAAAATTCCAATCAAAAGCCTGAGATTCTCAGACTGGATAATATCAAGGAGACTGCAGTCTATATATGCTAGAAAGACTTTCTATACAAACAAAAATAGGTTAAAAGTGAAAGGGTGAAAGGATATGCCAAGGAAATAGAAAGTAGAACCACAAACCTTTACTTTCATCGCAGGAGGTGGCTGGAGCGAGGCCTGAGGGACCCAGACAGCAGGTCCCTGCCTCTTTGTCCCGGAGGGAGAAGTGACAGGACCCCAGGCCTGGGCTCCCAGGGCTAGGGAGGGGGGAAGGGCCGCCCTCCAGGCTCCAAAGGTGGGTGGTCTCACCCTGGGTGTGAGGGCCCATCTTGGGTATGAGTGTGGACACCTGGCCTGGAGGGTGGGGATGGGGAGACACATTCTGTTCTAGGGAGAAGTTAAATAAAAAGCTTCTATTCCTGGCTCATCTCCTGTGGCCACCTCAGACTCCAGGCTCCTCCCACCCCTGCCCTCTGTGCTCCAGGAACAGGGAGTCCAAGGCCTGGGCCACTCCTCCTGGTGCAGGGGCTCCTGGTGCCTGAGACGGTACCCAGGGCCTGAGGGCTGTGAGCTGAGATGGCCTCAGACTGGGCTGTGAGGTCCCAGCACAGGGAGGGGCTCTGGGATCCCTGGTCAGGGCTCAAGCTGCCCCCAGCAGGTGGCACAGGCCTTGTGCTGTCCCTCTTGATTCTTCCTGTCACCCCTGTATAAGGGGGTCCTGCCCTGGAAGAGGGGAATCCCTTCAATTATCACTCCCCTCTTCCTTTCCTGCCTTCCCCTTGAATATGAGTCACCCCACACCTGCAGTGCGGAGATGCCTTTAACTTCAGTACAGTTTCTGGTCAGCTACAGAGCTGTCAGCACAGAGCCAGCAGATCCCTCACCCCCACACTCACTTCCCCTAGGGGGTCACTGCTGGGTGATAACACAGACTCTACAGCCAGAGCCCCTGGGCCTCTCCTCACACAGACCATCCCTCCCATCCAGTGTCCCCTTCCCTGGCCCCATCCTCTCTGGGCCTCCCACTCCATTCCTTCTGGCCTCCCTCCCCTAAAGCCCCTATTTCCTCTCTCTCTGCACCCCTCCAGGAGCCTCCCCTCTTGCCAGCCCATGACCTCTTCCCTCCTCCAGCCCATCCTAGGTGTGAAGAATTTAGAGTTGATTCCCTGGGGAAGGAGCCTCAATGCTGGAGTCAGCAGGGAAACAAGTGACCCTGGGTCAAGGTCTCATCCCAGGGGACTGAGGAGACCGGGTATGTTTGTGGGGCCACCCTGGTCCTTGCATCCAGCTGTAATGGCCTGGGGACCTGCTCCTCCCTGAAACAAAGTCTGTGGCTATTAGTGGAGAGGGACCAGCATGTCAGCCTGTTTTTGGGGAAACAGTTCAGACAAAGAACCTGACTCTGGATGGAGTCTCCCCCTTGTGTGCACAGTTCTGTTCCTCTGGGAGCCCCAGAAGACCTGGGAGCCCAGAGGGTACCTGCGCGCTGTCCTCAGCCCCGTGGCCACGCGGGGGCGCTGCGGCGCTGTCCTAGTCTGGCAGCCAGGGGAGAGGCTGGGTGTGTGTGACTCAGGCTGAGAGGGTGAGCTGGGGCTGAGCATCCCTGGGGGAGGGGGTGAGATGCCCGGTGAGCAGCCCTGGCTCCAGGCTGGGGTGGGGGGAGTGGGGGAGAGGAGAGGAGGCCCTGGAGCTGCCCCGTGTCTGAGGCGCCATCTTCTCTCCCCACAGCCTCTCTCTGCAGCCCCTTGATGACCACACCCTGGAGACCGCAAAGCAGATGCTTTGTGCCTCCACTCCCTGTGCCTTTCCTCAGGGATATTTTAATTTTTTTTAATTGAAGCGACACTGATGTACAGTACTGTGTGTGATTTAGGGGAATAATCTCACATCTCTTCGGATCTGTGTTACCAAAGCAGGTAATTTTCTCTTCCACTCCCTGTCCCTTTGCTGAGGGCTGTTTTTCAAATCGCAGTCACGGTGATTTACATTTCATTTCATGTAGGGAACAGGCTCCCATCTCTTCAGAGGTAGTGACCACACCACCCCCTCCACCCCAGCACCCAGAGTCCTTCCCCAGATCCACTGTAGCCCCAACACTCTGCTCTCCCCCTCCCTCCCCCTCTAGTAGCCTCCTTTCCGCAATCATATGTCTAGGGTTTGTTTTGGTTTGGGTTTTTTTTCTGACCTTTTTTTGGTTCTTCTATATTCTGCATATGAACAAAGTTGTTGTCTTGGAACAGAGTCCATGCCTGATTCATCTTCATAGTTATTGGTTTTTATTATATTTATTCAGATAACTTTGATTTTTCAACTCTAATCTATCTAGAAATATTGAAAATATTGAAATATATTTCATATATAAAATATTTCAATATATAATATTGAAAATATTATGCATATTTAGGGGTTATAGGTACAAAACTCCAAAATATATGTGTGTGTTTAAAAAGAAAGGAATGTATTGAAAATGGCTATTTTAGAGGTGCTTAAAATAATTTAAAGATGGTATCTTTGTAATGAAATGGTCCTCAAAAGCAAGAAAGCCAAAGAAAGTATTGAAGGTCTGAGAGAGGGATTTTAGTAAAAAAAATGTGTGCTCAAATAACTTACTATAAAATATTTCAGTTAACTTAAATATCAGTAGTGCACCTCTGTAAGACCAAGCATTAGTTTTTCTGTTAGGGGGAAAGGATGTCCTGAGCTAATCCCATGCAGGCTTTGTGGACCCCACCCCCACTCCAGACCAAAGCCATCAGGAGACTGGGAAAGACAAATCCAGTCACCACCAAAGGGAAGGTGGCTGGGATCTGAGGGTGGAGTTTAGCAGCCAGGTTGGGTATAAAAACCAAACACGTGGGCCTTGGGGTCTCTCTCTCACTCGCCTCCTGGCTTCACGGCTCCTGGCTTGCGGCCAGCTCTCAGAGTGCCATTTGGGATTCCAGATCGGTGGATCGGGTAGGACGCATTTAAAACTTTGTCTCCCACTTTTCTCCCTGAGCTGTACATTTCCTCATTTCCCCTTCCCTTGTAAATAAACCTTTTATTAACCTTTCGTGTGTGCCTGCAGTAGAGCATTGATAAGTCCTTTTAAGCGCGCGGGTGAGGACCCACAGTCAGGCACCCCGTTTTGTCTCGGGGCTGCCCTATAACACTTTCATATATAAAACTTAAGGTATTCAAAACTGCTTTCTCTAGTTTCTTGTTACATATTAAAGACTGTTCAGTTAATCTAAAAATCCTGGTGCTCTTTTACCCTTAGCTTACCTGAACAAAAACCCTTATATCACCATTGCAAAGCCTCGTCAAAGAAATAGATATATACTTAAAAATCCTTGTTACTCTTGTTATAGGGCAGCCCCTAGGGCTTAGGCTCCCCATCTGCCCCCCAGAGGAGCTGCTTCTGGGCAGCGCTACCGCCCTGCAGTGGGTGCCACAAGACAGCTTCGCTGAGGCCACCTCGCTGGGCTAGGGATGAGAGCTGGGGACACAGCTGGGTTTGAATGGTGCCCACCCACCCTGGCAGGCTACAGGAGGCTGCTGCTTGAGGACAGGGCCCGGCCACCCTGACAGCTGTGCCCACTGCAACCAGCAGCGGGAGTGGCAGTGGGTGACAGTGGGTGGGCACTTTACCACCAGCCACCATCAGTGTCATGGACAAAGGCGGCAGCCAATCTGACAGCAGAGGCTCTCTGTACCCCGACATACCACCCCAGGGCATGCAGCCCACTGGGGCTACAGCAGCAAGGTCCCCTTTGAGACCTGTCATTGCTGCTGATTGTCCGACACCACCTCCAGGTGCTGTTGCCTCCTTCCCATCCAGCCAGGCCATCAGACTGTGGCTGTGCCTGCTGGGGTGTCTCCTAGAGGTGAGCACCCCCTGGGAGCACCTCCTGCTGCCACTGTGAGTTGGATCCTGATCCAGTGCTTGCGGCTGTGCCCCCACCTCCAGGCCCTCCCTGGCGGGACTGTACCACCTTACACAGGCAGCCTTAATTTAGGACTATCAGATACTGTGGACACTATCTGGGGTGACACAGCTGGCCATGGAGGCCTTAGAAACTCTTTATTTCCCTGCTCTCCTATACATTAGAGAAACCTCATTGCTGTTCCCTGAGCCTGAGTGGTTGCAATTGAGCGCACAGGTGAGAACCACAGACAGTGCCCTGTGCTCTGCCTTAGCTCTGTCTTTCTAAGAGGAGGCCAGGGAGGAAGGGCCCATACCTAGTACAGGAATCTGCACACACACAGGCTGCACGCACACGCTACATGACTCATGATCTGTTTTCTTTGAACTAAAGCTCTTGTTTTAAACTGAGATCTTGCCCTGTGGATGCCCCAAAGAGTGCCGGACACTGACACCCTCTGATGTCTGTCAGCAAGTTCTGGGGCTGATCATCACGGACACCAGAAGTGTCAGCTGTGATGGGCTGTTTTGATGGACGATTTGCTCAAAACAAAAAGGTTTGTCAGCACAGAGAGCACCGGAAGGACTCACAGGAGAGAGATATGTAGAGAAGGCCACCTTGCTTCTTGGCTTTGGACTTGAACCAGCAACTTAGAGACATGGAAGGAAACATGTGGAAGAGACACCGTGATGGCCTGAGTTGAATCCCTGCCCAGGGAGCTACCCACATGGCGCAGCAGACCTCTCCCTTCTTGCCCGATGCTCCCCTCAGCATGGCATTTCAGTAGATCTGCCTGTTTTGTTCCCACCTCTGTCTCTGATGAATCCTCTCACTCCCCTACCCCGCCCACCTCTGGCCTACACCCCAGCTCTTCTACACATAAATACATCTTAAAAAAAAATGTTTGTTTGCATAAATCCAATAAAGTTCTTCTTCTCCTTCTCTTTAATAGACAATTGGAAATATGGGTATTTTACCAAGGCTTTGTCTGGAATGTTGTGTTTTCAGAAACCAGACTGATCTCAGAGCCTAAGAAAACAGTAAACTTGCACCTGTTTTAGGGGTACAAGGGTCTGTCATGATGGTAAAGAAGGCAACGCCTTGATAGGTCCAGAAACCCCAGATGTCTTGGGAGCCTTGAGAGGAATTTCCCCGATGATACAGGTACCGCAGGCCA
The DNA here is from genome assembly GCF_964194135.1 of Talpa europaea. Taxonomy (NCBI): domain Eukaryota; kingdom Metazoa; phylum Chordata; class Mammalia; order Eulipotyphla; family Talpidae; genus Talpa; species Talpa europaea. Next base: position 33,013 of record NW_028167908.1, read on the forward strand.
AGTCTGATAGTAAGATCTTGGCATGGTCCTGAGCCCTGACTCATGGCTTTAGGAGCTCTCAGTCTGAGGGATCCTATGTGAAGTTCCAACAAAGCAAAATTAAAAGGTCTGCATATTAATTTCTGTTCCTGTTGAATTCATGCAAACTGACTGTGGTAGTGTAGTACCTGGGTGAAGTCAGGTGCTGATAGCAAGTTCTAGAGTCTGGACGTGCTGGAGACCAGGAGCAGCAACTGTGACGGGCTATTCTGATGGCTGTTTGCTGTGACTGTCTTTATGTAACTGATTATAACAAGGCCAGCTGGAGATGAAATGGGGGAACGGTGCGATGTCCCCCCATTCTCTCAGATCAATGGCCTGTGATCTGAGAAGTGAAAGTGCTTATAGATTCAATTCTTGACTCTGCTTGTGGCTTTCTGGTGGTGACGGGCAGCAGACCCAGGCCTATTCCTCTCACACTTGTAGGTATTTGCTATCTGTCCCTTTTGTTTTATATTCCCTTTTCTTTTCCTTGCTGCAGGGGCTGGAGCCACAAAGATATCTGAAATGTATGTCATGGCGCGTTCTGTCCTTGTTGTCGTCCATGGATTTTATGGCTTCTGGTCTTACATCCCACCCTGTTATCCATTTTGAGTTGATTTTTGTGTGAGGTGGGAGACAGTGGTCTAGTTTCATTCTTTTGCACGTGGCTGTCCAGTGTCCCCAGCACCATTTTGCCGGGGACCAGCCTCTGGCAAAATGTGGTGTCAGGGTTCCTGAAAGGATGACACGGCGTCTGCGAATACGAATGATCTGAAACTTAGGGACTGAGGGGAAGGGAATGAGAAGACACCGACACTTGGTGAGGTGTTAGTATCTTCTGCTGAAAGGCTCAGCACGTTCTTTATTTATACATTTTTTTGCAAGCAGTGAGATTACATTATCAAGTGCATAGAAACAAAACAGAAACAATTAGTGCATCTCTTTTTCCGTGCTCTCAGCAAGAAGGAAACCTTCAAGGTTAATAAAAAACTAAGTCTTACACTAAAATTCATTGTTTCAGCTAAACAATAGCCTAACACAATTGATAGCCACTGGAACATTCCCATCAGCTAAAGCCTAAGCAAAGAAAGAACTTTTCTTATTCTCTTGGCCTTCACACCAGGGGCCGGCTGCTACTCAGCTATCAGAACTTCCTCTACCTAGAAACTCCTTAACTCAAATAGCTTCATTTAAGAACTTTCCCAAGAAACTTGAAGGGAAGGCAAAAGAAGGACTTAGAATAATAGTTGTATTGTAATGCTTGTCAGGCATGTTCAATAACTTGTCTCCCATTGTCAAGTGGGACAAATTGTTTAATAATTAGTTTTTAAGAGATAATTTTCCGTGCCGTATATTTACTGTATATTGATGCATATAATGTAGTGCCTGATGTACCTTTTGGGAAATTTTTCTCCTTTTATGATCAAGAACAAAAAGTGAAGGGATGTTAGATCCTCAGCCCCACGGTGTGAGGCACAAGGAATCTTCCGCCCCACGGTGTGAGGCCCTTTGAGCTTCGCTTTGAGCTTCGCTGCTTGCCAGTAGTTTATCTGGCTGGGGCTACAAGGCCTCCTGCAGCACCGTTTATGGAAGAGGCTTTCCTTGTGACCCTCATCCTAACCTTGTCAACATGAAGTTTACTGGATGGCACGTTGGAGAAAGGGGTTTATTCTTCCCCTCAGTAGTTGTATTTTCAATTCACAATTCGTTTTACCTTCTCCACGGTATTTGGGCAACCTTAGGTATTTACCTGAAACTATTTCAAAAGCACTTGAAACAATTAAAAAAGCTAGAGGTATATGCCCATTAAAGAGGGACGTAAATGATTAACCCATCAGGATCAGGACAATTTGTATCTGACAAGACAGAACAGGGAACAGTGTGTGTTGAGAAAGCAGCAGGTACAGACTCTGAGGAGCTGGGGAGGCGGTGAAGGGGGTGAGTGTCCTTCCTGCAGGGTGTCCAGTGTCCCCCAGGGTTGTCCAGGGACACCCACCTTGTGCTCTGTACCTCTTCCCCCTCTTTTTCCTCCCCACATGGGCCCAAGGGCAGCATTGGGGGGGAGATGAGGTTTCTGGGTGTGTCCTCCTGGGGCAGTTTTGGGTCCAAGTTTCCCTCCTGCTCCCCTCCTCCTGGGGTGGTTGGAGCTGGGGGCTGGGCTGGGCTGAGAGGTGGGGTGAGGGGGGCCACATCCTGCAGTTTGGGCCTCTCCCCAGGGAGTCTGGCTGGTCCTCTACCCTGGGGTGGGGGTGGGGGGGTAACTTTCAGTGTTTGGTTGGGAAACTGTTATCCCATCTTTCCCCGCACGGGACTCTACTGGGAGCTCACGCTAGGAGTGAGCTCTGCCTTTATGCGGCAGATGGCAGAACCCAGATGGAGCATGCAGGCTTGGGGCCCAGGGGTGCCCCTCATTCTCCCTGCTAACAGACTGAGTGTGTTTTCTCTGATCAGTTCTCATTTCCCCTTCTCTGCTGCTCTGTCCCAGCAGGTCCCTGACCCTGGGGTAGAAATCCCCCCCCCCACTTTCCCCCACCAGGAGTTAGCAAGGACAAGGACAAGGAGGAAGCCTGGAAGCCCTCAGTGGGGATCTGACCAGGCTCCTGCTGTGTTTGGGGCAGGGCCTCGTCCTTGTCCCTGGCAGGTCAGGGCTGGGGAGGGACTGACCTTCAGGTGAACTGAACAAGCAGACAGAGCAGGACAGGGGTCTGTAGAGGGACCCTGGGGGGACCGACTCCTGGGGGATAACGTCCTGTGTCCTGATGCTTCTCAGGGACACCTGCTCACACTGAGGGGGACAGGACCACAAGCAGGCGCTGCCTGTCCTTTATGGGGGCCTGGGTCTGGGCCTCTGTCTTGGGGAGTCACCAGGTGTGATGATGGGGATGGAAGGGCAATTTGCACCCCAGGCCCAGGTGCAGGGAAAGGAGGGCCTGGTATTCTGAGCAGTGTGGGTCTGGGGTGTTGTTCCACAGGGTGGGAAGGGAAGGGAGGATGTTTTTCTCCAATAAACCTCATGTTCTTGCAGCACAGAGGCTCAGCAGCCTTCAGAAGAGCTACGTCTGTACTTCTTGGTCTCAAGGCCTAGGGGTCACTAGGAAGGGCCCTGCTTCTGCTGGTGGGGGTGTCCCTGGGCCCTGCTCCCCCCTGAGCCTAGAGCTCCTGGCTGCCTGATCCTCTGTGTGGGCCTGGCTGCCTCCTGCCCTGTCTCTCCCCAGCCCTGAGGACATGGAGCCTGCTCCTGCCCCAACTCTGTGCTCTGCCTCCTCCCTCCCTGTTTCTCCTCCTCCAGCTGCCCCATGGGGGTCCCCAGGTGAGTGTGTCCCTCCAGGTCTCCCTCAGTGGGTGGGGCCCAGGGGCTCTGGGAGCTCTTCCTTCAGGAAGGACAGCCCTATGGGGGCCCTGGCTCTCGAAATTGGGGGTGCTCCCCAACCACTCATGTGACGACACAGTTCAGAGCAGTCTCTGAGCTGGAACATGGGGGCAGGGATGACATTACTCAGTCAGGGATTTATAGATTTTAAAAAATCAGCTGTCTAAAATGTGAAAATACCTTTCACCTCATTTTTTTGCTTTTGATTTATTTGTATCAGAAACACTTGTCAGTTATTAATTCATTTCACTCCACCAATATCTATATATTATGTGCCATGTGCTGTGCATAAAACAAACAGATTCGCTGTATTCACAGAGCTGCTTTCCTGGAGGAGTCGGTGCATAATAAAGACAAGAAACCCATCCCCCCCCATACTGAACGCCGGCCTCAGTTTCCCTCAGCCAATAAAAGGAAACAGAGTTTGAGGAAAAGGAAAGCGGTTTAATTTGTTGACAAATCTGTTATAGGACAGGAAGAGGGGCAGCCCAAACCCCGCAAACCTGCCTATTCTAATTGGGTTCTGCCATCCGCCGCATCAACACAAAACATAGGAGACTTTAATGGGAAGGAACTTTAATAAAACTAGGAAACAATATAGGTAAGGCGAAGAGTCTAGTTTCTAAATGAAGCACCCAAAGTTACCCGTCCCCTCGTGGGTAAAAGTCCATCCATATGGGATCGGCCCAGAACAAGGCCCCAAAGCCTGCCACAAGTCTAAAGCATCTTCCAGTGGGGAACCACAAAAAAGGGCCAGAAACAACCACACAAGCCTGGAAGGAAAACAGCAAAATCAACATCAAGATAAAAGCTGCCATGGTCACCTCCCCACAGGTGTCACCCACATCTGTGTCACCCAGGCCATGACCAAAAGACAAGCGCAGTTTCTTCACGTGTCTCTAGGCTCCATGCACCTCCTCCAGGTCTCCTGGCTCCATTCTGCTTCCTTCCTCTGTCTCTTCTGCTGCTTCTTCTCTCCCTGCTCAGCTCCACCCTCCCTTGGGTGGGTCAGGGAACCTCCCCCTTTCCTGGGGACCACCCTGTTACAAAATGAGGAGGGCAGCCGACTCATGTCTGAAAGACCACCGTCCTGCTCTTTGGCAGAGGGCAGGGGTATTTATACAAAGGGAAAAAAGTGGAAGACTGGCAAGGATCTGCAAAGGGAAGGGGGAAGGGGTGAGCATGGAGATAGGCGGGCACCAGCTTGTTTTTCTTCAATAGCAGATGTTTCACTTTCTCTTCCTTGAAATACAGGAATGGGGCCTCTATGGTGGCGCAAGGGGTTAAGCATAACACTGTGAAGCTGTCCACAGCCTCTGAAGCACCAGTTCGATCCCAGCCCTGCCAGGGAGATACCCTCATGGTGAGCAGACCTCTCCTGTCTCGCCCGCTGCTCCCCTCAGCGGTGTATTTTGCCAGTCTGCCTGTTCTGTTCCCCTCTCTGTCTCTGGTGAATCCTCTCACCACCCCCTTCCCCGTACCTCTGGCCTATACCCCAGTTCTGGTATGCATTAATAAATAAATCTTTAAAAAAAAAGGAAAATAATAAAAAATAATAATAATAAAATGGAAAAAGAAAGAAATGCAGGAATGCTCATCTGGGAGATGAGTTATAAAGATAAATCTCTCAAACAAGGGGGAAATTGCAACAAATGGGGGGAAGACAAACTCTTAGTCCTGTTAATGCCCATCAAAGACAAACCTGTAGGGACATAGGGGAAAGACAACCTTGTTAATGCCTGTCTAAGAGACTGCTCATTTGTTACTGTAACACCCCCACCTGTAGAGGGGCTGAGAGGAGGGACAGGCAGGGAGCAGGCCGGGCAGCAGGGGAAAGAAGGGTGTGGGGGTTCCTGTGTCCATTAAGGGGGTCAGTGTAGATGGTGGGATGGGAGCAAAGCCCTGGGGAGGAGTGATGGGGGTGAGGGTCCCATGGAGGGAACAGCCTGTGGGGGACTGGCTGGTGCCCGGTGAGCAAGGACAGAGGGGGTCGCCCTGCTCATTACTTACAGGAAGGACATGAGAGGTGAGCCTCAACTAGTGACTTGATGGTCGTAAGTTATATCTCAATTAAGTGGCTTTAGAACCATATTAAGAAATGGGTCTACAAGTTGCCCTGTGTCTGTCCTCCACTGTATCCACATCGAGGGCTTGTGGGGCAGGGAACTGCCTCAGCCCACGAGGAGCTGAGCACAGACGGCTTCACTGCACAGATGCTCTCAAGGAGCCTCTTCTGTGTGGCCCTGAGTCACGTGATAAGATGCTGATGTCACGCTGCCTCTGTGATGGGAGAGACTTTTGGGGGCCTTGGGTGGGAGGCAGCTTATTTTTCATGTGGGCAGAATGGAAATAATTTGTGCCCAGAAGGTCTTCTGTGTTGATTTTTGATTTTCCATCAATTCTGTGATAAACATGAGGGGAGACAACTCCCCCCCATGAGTGTGTCTGACTCGCTGGCTCTTCCTTGTGAGGAGAATGAAGCAGAAGGGACGTGCAGAGTCAGGCTCACAGGGGCTGAGACTTCCCACCCAGGCTCCCCTCCTGGGCCCTCTCTGGGGTGACTCCCTCCACACGGTGGACCCTCAGCTAAGGGGACGCCCACAGGACAAGGACCTGAGGGTTTTCTCCAGGAGCCACATGCATGAGCTCTGAGGCAGGTCCTTCCACGCTGATCACGGCCATTCAGACCCGCCAACATCTCGTCCCCATCGCAGCCTCGTGGGACCCAGAGCTGGAGCCTCTGAGTGAGGCCTCTCCTGCTACCTCCCCCTCAGAGACTGTGGAGACACCAGATCTTTGTTTTAGGTGCAAAGTAGGAAGTGATTTGGTACAAACCAATAAAATATTCAGGCGATAAAGTGATCAGTGGCTGTTTTCTCACAAGAAACAGTGGAGGCCAGAGTAGCTCACGTGACAGTCAAGGTCCTGATTGCAATGAGCTGTCAGACAAGGATTCCACGTCCTCTGAAGTGTCCTTCAAAATATGTGATTTTAAAGAATCATTTATACCGTTTTTAGATTCCCATTTAATTTTGCTGTTTTGTTTCTTTATACTATCCCCAGAGCGGTGTCTGCAGGGTCATGGCACAGAGGGGCTGTCAGCAGCCTGGAGCTGTGAGCCAGGCTGACTCTGACCCGCCTGCAGGGAGTGGGGCCCTGGAGCCCCAGAATCAGCCCCCAGGGCTGGCCCTCCAGAGCAGCGCAGGCCTTTCTCCTCTTGATTCCCTGAATCACCTCCTCTTGATTCCAGGAATCTCCCTGCCACCCCAGCATTGGGGAGTTGGGGAGGATGTTGTGGCTCAGGAAATGGGGGCCTCCTCCTAACCATCTGTCCTCTCCTCCTCTCTCTCCTTCATCAGCCTGAGTGTGTGTGTTTGAGTCACACCAGCCCTGCACAGACAGGAAAGGCCCAGAACTTAAGTGATTCCCTGGTCAGTTACAGCACCAGCCCCTCTGCAGTCCCACCAGGGGAGACAGAGACTCTCCCAGCCCCAGCCAGAGCCTTGTCACCCACACAGACTTTCCCCTCACAGTGTTCCCGATGCTGCCCTTCCTGGCCCCACCCTCCCTGGTGCCCCCACCACTCCTTTTGGGCCCCATCCCCTAGTCCCCATTTTTATCCTATGCTCCATTTCCAGGAGCCTCCCCATTTTCCTGGTCATTCCCTGGGGGCTCTCCTCGACCCTCCCCTCATTCAGGGATGGAAAATTTTTAAAAGATGTATATTTATTTCTTTATTTTCTGACAGCGTGGGTCATCTTTCTATAGTTATTGTTCCTCTTAGGTGCGGCCCTTCCACCAATGATCCACCACACACCACCACCAGCTCCTCGTGTCTCTCCCCGGCTCTGATCACTCCTGCTCCCCCCTGCTGCAAGACGTGGATGGGTGGTTGGCCCACGGGTCTTGGCGTTTTCCTGGAACCTTGTCCTTTTCCTGGGCGAGGACCTGGGCTCCTGGGTAGAATTGAATGTTAATTCCCAGGTGGAGGTGATTTCACCCCTGGAAGCAGAAGCAGAAACAAAGTACAGAGACTCTGCAGTCCAAGGATCCATCCAAGACTAAAGGAAACTCTGTATTTGGGAGATCAGCCCATAATCTGGGAATCAGCTATTATGACCTGGAAACCTGCTTTGTCCTTTGGCCATAGGACCAAGAAAATTTGAGGACTTCAGACCTGACACTGGACTTGGGCGCCCCCTTGTGTGCAGATCCCTGTCCTGCCGCCGGGGGCCCAGGGAGCCTGGGGAGGGCCTGGCTGAGCAGGAGAAAGGGCGGCTCTGGGCTCCTGTGCTCAGCCCTGTGGCCACACGGGGGCGCTGCCGCGCTGCTCCGGATTCTGGTGGAGCCGCCAGGACGGGAAGGGGGCTGAGGTGGGCAGAGTTGGGGATGCTGGAGGGCGGCGTCCTGGGGGTAAGATGCTCTGTGAGGAGTCAGAGAAGCAGGGCTCAGAGGAGAGGAGACTCTGGAGCCTGCCCTGTGTGTGAGGTTTCCATCTTTTCTCCCAGAACCCCTCTCTCCAGTCCCTGGACGGTGATACCTGGGATAACTGGAAAAAAGAAAAATTCCTTCTATAACCTATTAAATATTGAGAGTATTTTTTAAAAAATAGCATTTAAAGAATACGATTCGATTTACAGAAAAGTTGCAAAGGCAGTACAGGTCTTGTTTATCCCACACCATTTCCATGTTAACATCCTACACGAGCACAGTTTTTTTTTTTTAAACAACTACTGCAGCAATGTTGACATAATAACTAAACGCCATACTTTCATTTCAGTTTTTGCTAATGTCCATTTGATGCTCCATAATCCCATCCAGTTTGCCTGGATGACAGTTCCTCAGACTTTCCTTGTTTTTATAACATTGACACTGGTGAGGAGTGATGTTCGGGAGAGGTGTTGGGGTCACAGATGGAGGTTCTTGGGTCACCTGTAAGAAAAGCTTCACCAGAGTACTCCTCTCAGTGGCGTGAGGGCACACACACACACACACACACACACACACACACACACAAAAGGAAAGAAGACGATGCTTGTGCAGACACCAGCAGGCAGGAGGAGCTGCCCTTGGAGAGAGTGGGTGTGTGAGCAGAAGCCTGCAGGCCCCAGGCGGAGCCTTGGGAGCAGAGCTGTGTCTTCCTGGGGCAGAAAAGGCACTGAGGTAGTGTTCTAGTTGGGAAGGCTCATTCCTTTGTGGAATTGTCATCTGTTGTTAAATTAATTACTTCTATGGTGTGACTGGGCTGATTTGTCAGGAGCAGCGAGTCTCTGCAGTGGCTCCATCCCTATATCCCACCTCTGGTCTGCACCTCCTTATACTTCCTGTAGCATCTGATATTTGCTATAGCAGTTGGCCCACAGCGATTTTCATTTCCATAATTGATTCAATGACTATGTTAATCCCTTCTACCCCCACCTCCAGTTTCAGGTCTTGTGACCCCTCCACCCTAAATTTCCTACTCTTAGCCTCCGTCAAGGAGCACTGCTCAGGATTATTGTCCCTCAATTTAGGTTTTTTGTTTTAACTGGGACTGTGGGTTTGGGGAAGCAGACTCCAGGGGCGCAGGGACATTGTCCACTCACCACGGCAGTGCTCATTATGTCCACCTGACCCATCACTGATGGTGTTAACCTTCAACACCTGGCTAAGGCACACTTTCCCAGATTTCTTCCTGAAAAGCCTCTCTTTTTCCCATTTATTTAGAGGCTGTTGTCTTTGGAAGGAAGTCACTATGAGCAGCTCACACTTACGGGTGTGCTGCTATAAACATTTACATGCATGAATCTACTCCTAGGTATTGACCCAAATGACACAGAAACATTAATTTCAAGGGCACCTGCACCCCTATGTTTATAGCAGCACTATTTACAATAGTTAAGTTATGGAAACAATCCAAATGCCCAAAAATAGATGACTGGATCAAGAAAATGTGTTATATAGACACAATGGAATATTACTCAGCAATCGAAAAAGATAAACACATGCAATTTGCAGCAACATGGATGGCGCTGGAAGGGATCATGCTCAGTGAAATAAGTCAGAAAGAAAAAGAAAAATACTGGACGTTCTCACTCATAGCAGGAATTTAGAAAACCTAAATAAGGGACCAGGAAAAAGACTAAACAATACAAAGTAAAAATCAAAATCAAAAAGCAACTATAAACCAGAGACACACACACTATGGGGGGGAGGGGAGAAGAGGGATTGGGGTCAAAATGAGGGGAATGCAATTATATGGGGAATATAAAAAAAATAAATCTTAATTAAAAAATAAAGTAAAAAAAATTTACATGCATGCAGAGTTTTTTAATATAAGTTTTCATTTTTTTAAAGATTATTTATGCATACAAGAACTGGGATACAGGCCAGGGATGCAGGGGTTGAGAGGATTCACCAGAGACAGAGTGGGGGGCAGAACAGGCAGCTAACTGAAATACACTGCTTGGGGGAGAAGTGGACAAGTCAAGAGAGGTCTGCTGCGCCATGTGGGTCACCTCCCCAACTGCACACAGCTTCATAGGTTGCGTCTTAACCCCTTGTGCCTCCAGGGAGGCCCCCAAATATGTTTTCAAATTATTTGGGTAACTAGCTGGGGCAGTGAGCGCTGGGCTGTATGTCAGGTTTTTGGCTTTTCAAAGAAACTGTCAAAGATCTTTCACAGTGACCGCACCCTTTCGCATTCCTGCAGGCAGTGTTGAGGCTCCTGTTGTCCACATCCTGGGCAGCACCTGTGCAGGGTTTGCATTTTTCAGCCCCTACCAGGTGTGATGGTGTCACTGTTGTTCCCTTTGCCTTTCCCTAGTGCCCTGTGATGCTGAGCATCTGTTCATGTTCTTCCTTGTCGTCTGTGTCTCTTCTTGGTGACGTGTCTGTTAAAGTCTTTTGTCCATTTTTCAAATGAGGCACCACTCATTTACAACACTGTTTTTGTCCCTTTTAAAATTGTGTTATTTCTCTCTACTCATTGAGTTTTAAGCGTTATTTTGTAAATACTAGATACAGTCCTTGATCAGATTCATTATTTGCAAATGTTTCCCCCACTCTGTGTCCTGAACTCCTGTACTGACAGGAAAACAAGCATTGTTGTCCAGACAGAAGCATGGATATATATATATATATATATATATATATATATATTTTTTTTTTTTTTAAGAAGAGAAATGATAAATCACTAACTGGCTTTGAGCAGATGTCCTAGCTGACTGGGGTGTTGGGGGGGGTGACTTACCTATGTGTGTCCTTGAGTGTTATTTAAATGTTCTTGTATGTGCATGAAATATGCTTTCAAAAGTAAATTACACTACATTACTCAACTTATAACACTCCTCACACATCATGACCAAATCACGTGTTAAGACCAGACTGGCACGTGTTTACCAGTGATGGACCCGCACGTCATAGTCGCCAAACTCATGGTTTCCCTTTGGGTTCACTCTGGTGTTGTCCATTCTGTGGGTGTTGTTGGACAAATGTACAATGACCTGTGTCCATCAGAGTATTTTCACTGCCCATACTGTCTTCTGTGCTCCAATGAAACAAAAGCAAAAAAAAAAACAAAAACCCAATGGAATCACATGAGACTAAAAAGCTTCTACATAGTGAAGGAAACTATCATTAAAATGAAAAGACAATATTGAGTCAGAGAAAATATTTGCACATCATCAATCCAACAAGGAGTTACTATCCAAGATCTACAAAGAACTCCAAAACAAGGAAACAACCCAATCACAACAGGGGCAGAGAAGCTAAATAGGTACTTTTCTAAAGAAGACACACATGTGGCCAACAGGTACATGGATACATGTTTATCATCATGTGCTGTCAGGAAAATGCCAATTAAAACCACAATGAGTTACCACCTCACACGTGTGAGAATGACCCGTTGAAGGGTGTGGAGGGAAAGGAACTCTGGCACATGAGGATGAAGTCTGGTCCTGTTAGCGGGCTGAATGAGGGGTTCCCAGGGCCCTCAAACCTGTACACTCTACATGGGATCTGCATCAGCTGCCTAAAGACAAAATCTAACACATAACATTTTTGTTAGAAAAGAACTTGAACACAATGAGTGTGCAATAGAGAATTAGTGTGTAATAGGGAAAGAGAAGAGAAAGAACATAGATAAATAATTCCCAATTAAGCACCCAAAGCTACCTGTCCCCTCATGGGTAAATGTCCAGCCAAACAGGCTTGGCTCAAAGCAGAACCACTGAGGCCCAAAAGCCTGCCACAATCTATGGCACCTACTGGTGACCCATGGGACAGGGGCAGGAGGGGCCAGGCAAGTCTGGAAGGACAAGAGCAATGTCAAATCCACATCAAGATAACAGCTGCCATTGTCAGGCTCCCCTGGGTCTCTCACCCACATCTCTGTCTCTTTCACATGTCTCTGACCCTACATAGGTCCTCACACGTGTGCTCACAGGCCTCACCTGCAGAACTTCCTCTTGCACCTGTGCGTGTCCACAGGGCGTCTGTCCTGAAATCCTCCATGTCACTTCAATAATGATGTATTGTATCGCCTCAGTACCCCGGACTCAGAAGTATCCTTTTGCTTTAAACTTGATTCCTCATTTTCCCTCTGTATCAACATCCTTTCAGTGAGAAGGTTTGAAGTGTTTGGGGAGAAACAGGAACCCTCTGCTGCATGGTCCCCCTCCTAGATGATGTTGTCATCAGGGCTCACGGCCTTATGGTCACATCTCCTAGCGCACAGCCCTCCCCGGGCAAGGACTGGTCATGGGAGACAGACATACAGCTTCCCGTGGCCTGAACTTTTCTCACCATTTGGCTCCTGCTTTTTCCATGAGGGCCGAGCAGGAGGAGGGGAGTGTCCAGCTCCTCTCCGGAACCCTCAGCCTCTGTCCTCCCTCAGGCGTCAGGGCATGAGCAAGGACAGGCAGTCGGGGTACCTGCTGTGTCTAGGTTCTGCCATCACTGGCCTGATGCTCTTTTCATTATTTACCCTCATCTAGAAAATAAAAATGAATTTGAAGTTCTTTTTAGCTCAAATCCTAACACTCTGGCAGGCATGGATTTTGTTTTTAAGATTTATTTAATTATTTTTAAATTTATGTGTTTATGCATACAAAAACTGGGGGACAGACCAGAGGTGGGGGTGAGAGGGTTCACCAGAGACAGCGGGAACAGAACAGGCAGAGTGACTGAAATACATTGCTGAGGGGAGCAGTGGGCAAGTCAGGAGAGGTCTGCTGCGCCATGTGGGTATCTCCATGGCCAGGGATTGAACTCGTGCTGCAGAGACTGCGGACAGCTTCATAGGTTGCATCTTAAGCCCTTGTGCCACTGGGAGGCCCAAGATTTATTTATTCATGCTTATAAGAACTGGGATACAGGGCAGAGGTGTGGGGGGTAAGAGGATTCACCAGAGGCAGTGGGGAGCAGGACAGGCAGACTGACTGAAATCCACTGCTGAGGGGAACAGTGGGTGAGACAGGCGAGGTCTGCTGCACTATGTGGGTTGCTCCCTGGCCTGGGATCTAACTCATGCTTCAGAGTCTGTGGATAGCTTCACAGTGCTGTGCTTAACCCCTTATGCCACCAGGGAGGACGAGGCATGAATTTTTGCAGCTTCACTTGTCACTTTCTCAAGACAGAACAGAGAAGCGGGGGGTCAGGTGGGCGCAGGACACCACACCCTGCAGCGGGACAGTCACCAGTTCCACTCTCAGGTTATGTTAAAACAGGGCAATGTCGGGGACAGTCACTGTCTCTGGGTCCTCATCCATGTGCTCACACTTGCAAGACAACACTCAGGCTCAGGATGTAAAAGCAACAGGGTTTATTAAAAAGGGGAGACTGCAAACAAGGAAGGAGTGTCTAAGCCCAGAAATGGCCATCCATCCTACCTCAGACAGTGTCCTCAGTGTCCAGTGGTCCAAAACAAAGGCTACTCACACAAGCTGTGCTATGACAGCCTGGAGCTGGTGACAACAGGTAAGCAATGGAGCAGGATCCAACTCCCGGTGGCAGCAGGAGGTGATCCCAGGTGGGGCTGCTCAGGTGATGCTGCAGCAGCCAGCAACAGCTGTCCAAAGGCCAGGCGAACTGCACCAGACCCTGGACTGGACACTGTCAAATGCAACAGCACCAGGAGATAGTGCCAAAGAATGAGAAGTGGTGGACAGCTCTCAGAGGAGGCCGGATACAGGTCAGCAGTGCTGGTCAGCACTGGTCCAGCAGGCAATGATGCCAGAGATGCCAGTTTACATCTTAATCAAGATGCCATTGTACCAACAGCAAACAGCCTTAGAGAGGCTGGACATAAGCCACCAGCAAACAGCCCCTTTAGAAACCCCAGGGACAGCCTGACGATGTTCTCTGCAGGCGGTGTTAGAGCCAGGGCCAGAGGCAGGTGTAGCCATCAGGTCTCAGAAAGGTGTCTGGAAAGGTCTCACACTCTGCAGAGGGCTTGGCAAAGATCTTTCTAGGAGTACCGACAAATCTGACCAGGAGCTGTCTATCAAGTGGCTCAGGCTGGCTGCGGCTCTGGCTTGTATCCTCTTCAGGGTGCCACCTTTCAAGCTTGATTGGCCCCTTTATAATGCCAGCTGTTTGGTTGGTGCCAGTGGAGCTCCAATCAGATTGGTCCATTTAGAGGCCTGGATGGTCTCAAAAACCTTGAATAGTGGGGTGCTCCCTGGTGGTGCAGGGGTTAAAGACACAGCACAATCAAGCTATTGCCAGCCACTACAACATGAGTTCGATCCCTGGCCAGGGAGCCAATCCACGTGGCACAGCAGGCCTCTCCTGTCTAGCCCGATGCTCCCCTTAGCAATGTATTTCAGTAGATCCTCCTGTTCTGCTCCCTACTCTGACTCTGGTGAATCCTCTTACCCCTGACACCTCTGGCCTAAACCCCCATTCTTGTGTGCATACATAAGTAAAAATAAAAATCTCTTTTAAAACAAACAAACAAAACAAAAAATATCTTGAATGACACCTGTCAGAGCCAGAATCTGTTTGGTCCATTACAATTCTGGCACTGTGTTCTCAAATGAAACACATGCCAGTGTGTCCAGATGCCTGAGGTCAGATAGTCTCACCCTGGAGTGCGGGCTGCTGTCACTCAGATGGCATCAAACAGGCCCATAGGCTGCACGCAGTAAGGTCCCCTCTCCCCCCAGCATCAGGGATCACAGTGGGTGTGGGCTTCAGCAGGGCCAGATGCTCACCTGAGCATCCAGAGCAGGCACCCCTCTATCACAGGCCACCAGGCCGGTCTCCCACCTGCCACAGCACAGCCCAGGCCAACGCTGCCAGAGCTCAGGGAGGCCCACAGTCCGCATGCTGAGTTTGGGCCTAGAATGCCATGGGCCTCTCTCCCCATGGCCTCTGTCAAGGCTTGCTACTGAAGCGGGCCTCAGCAAAGATGGTCATACCCCACCACTTGCACAAGGCTGCAGGGATCCAGATTAAATGTAAAAGCAGGAAAATGACCCCTGGGCAAGTCTGCTCCCAGAGGACAAACTGACCAGAATAAAACTGAACCTGCTGTTCCCTCTTGTGGTGGCTCCTGGCAGCATGGACAGCACACAGTGACCTCGGCGGGTCAGAGAGTCACTCAGCTGAGAGCAGGCCTGGCAGAAGCTGTGGCCACAGGAGATGCTCCCAGGGGCCTCCTGTCTCCAGGCAGATGCTGCAGGTCACTTCTTCCAGGAGGGGTCCAGTAGGGACCCCAAGGCCATGACTGTCCTGCAAGGTGGGTGAGGAAGTTGAACAAGGGAGGGCAGAGGAGACGCTCAGGGAGGAGGTGACCACACCTGCCCTGGTCAGACCGCAGGAGCCTCCTCCCTGCCCCGCACACTCTCACCCTCTCCAGTCTCTGCTCCCCACGGCGCCCCAGGCCTTTCTCAAACTGGACCCTCAGCTGCCTTCTCTGCTCCCCACACCAGGCAGGGAGGGCTCACAGGTCCTGGCATCACCTCCACTTTCTCTCCCACCTCACCTGCCTCCAGGACCAGAGCAACATCAGGAGGAATGTTTTTTAATTTGACTTGTCAGTAGAAGGGCGCCTGGGCAGGTAGTGGGTGCCCATCACTAAGAGGACCCAACCCTCACTCTGGATGTTTCCAGTGGATGTGACCACACTGAGGCCTCAGCCTCCTCAGCTCGGAGACCCTTCCTCACTGCAGCTGCCACAGCAGGGGGCCCTGGGTGGTCAGAACCCCGGGTCACCCAATGTGCGGCCTGGGCTGAGCTTCTGAGTCTCATTCCCCACAGTCATGAGTTACCCTGGGATCATGGTATCTGACAACTCACAGGGTGTCGTGGGTTAACTGAATAATTCATGCAAATGTTTCTCTTATTTTCACTGTTGACTTTTTTTCTTTTTTTTTGGTTGTATTATGAAAACTCAGTTCAACACTTTCTCCTTCTCCCAGGTGTTTTTCTAATTGCACAGCCTTGTTACAGCAACAACCCAAATAAAAGAACTTTTATTGTTAAAAAAAAAAAAAAACTTCCCTCCAATCCCAGTAGCAAATACCATAATGATACTTACCTTTCCGTGCTCTCCTCCAGCGCGGCCATGCGGACAAGCAGATGCATCCTGAACACTAGTGGGGAGAGGCGTGGGGGAAGCAGCCTGGGTTTGACCTGACATCCTCTCCCTGCTGCACGTGGAGGGTTATGCTGGGGAGACGGGAGAGCCCCAGAATGAGAAAGAAACGTCAGTTCACTCCTCTAACATTACATCTTCCCCTAAGAGCTGAGGGAGACCCTGGCGGGTCCTCTAAACTTGAGCAGCCTGTTCAGGCGCCATTTGTGTGACCTGCAGTTCTGCATTCCTGCACAAGGTCAGAGCTGCCGGGTCACTCAGTCACGGGAGCCAAGCCTTACAAGGTGCCTTTCAAATCTTTCCAGAGAGAAAGCTTGATCTCCCTGGAAGGCGATGCATCACGAGGTGGGACAAGGGAGCCCAGAAGCTGACCAGGGGACCGCCTTGTTGATAAGATTAGGCCCATGGTCCAGGGTCTGGGGTCTGGTTTCGATTCCAACACGTGATCATCAAGCAGATAAGAATTATCTGGTCAGCAGACTCCTGTGCCCCCAAAGCCCAAGATGACCTTCCTTATTTCACCCATCCTTTCCTCCTCGTCCTCCTACCCCACGTAACTGACGCTGTATGATTATTCTAGCAATAAAAACGGCCCGGATCTTCCTCTTCCGCAGCATCCTGCATCATGTAGCCTGCTCCACGACGCCCGTTTCTTTATCAGTGTGGTGTTGCCCGACGCAACAGACCCTGCTCCATCTCCCCTCCATTCCTGGACTGTGGAGAAAGGCTCAGCTCAGGAACTGGGGTGACTCAGGCTAATCCTGCCCCTGGGCCAGGCCAGTGGGGGACACACATTCCTCCCTCCCCCTGTGTGGCTCCCTCCAGTTCTGGTCTAGAGAGAAAGTAGCTGAAGCGCATGGAACAACCTCATTTTGAGGCCCGTGGGTTTTCTATGGTGAGTCCAAAGAAGATGAACGTCGGGGACTGAAGAGGAACATTGGCGACTGGGGGAGGGAGCTGTCAGGGGTGAAGTTACCACCACATCCTAGCAGGGGCCTGGAGTAGGGGTCCTGCCCAGCTCCTTACACCTCAAGCCAACCATGAGATATTTCTAAACCTCAGCCTCTTCAGGTCCAATGCCTTTTCAGTCCTGCTTGGAAACTGCTTCTCCACACTGTTGTTCTCACACTCTTTACTCTGTGTGCGATTTCAATTCATTTATTCTGGGGCTTGATGTTAATTGTCTTCCCATCATCTTGTGTTGTATATCCTGTCATTCTTGTTACACACACACACACACACACACACACACACACACACACTCCCCTCTCCTTGGGGACCAGACCCTCACTCAGCACTGGGGTTACTCTGACCCTCTGTCTCTGGTCCCCTCAGAGCCGCCCTCTCTGCAGTGTCTCTACTCAGCAGGGTCTGAGCAGCCCCAGGAGTCCCTGCACCTCCTGCCTCTGACCTTGTGGGAAACCAGCCCCTAAGCCTGCGTGACAGTGAGGAGGCGAAGGCAAAGTCCTGAGGTCAGTGACTGCTGGAGGAGACAATTTGCTTTTTTCGTTTCTTTTTCCCCTCATTGTACTACTCAGTTGAGGTAACATTGCTTTACACACCGTATGTGTTCAGAGGCCCAGGGTCACCCCTCTTCAGATGTTTGTTACCACATCACGCCTACCATAAGGGCACCCACAGTCTTCACCATAGTTCACTGGGCCCTCTTCCTACCTTGTTTCCTGCTCTTACCCCACTCCATACCTTCAATTCCACAGTCATATTTCTAGAGTTTGTTTTGGTTTAGTTTCACCTGTGCCTGTTTGTTTCTTTATATTCCACATATGAATGAAATCATCCAGTATTTAACTTTCTCCTTCAAACTTATTTTACTTAGCATAATCCCATCCATATCTATCCTTGTTGCAAAGTCAGTATTTTTCTTTTTCATGACTGAGTAGTATTCCATTGTGTATACGGTTTGTGTTCTTTATCCCCTCACCTGCCGTTGGGCACTTAGGTAGTCTCCATTGCTTGGTTATGGCAGACAGTGCTGCAGTGACCATAGGAGGCGCATATTCCTCGGAATTAGCATTTTACATTCTTTGGATAAATACCAAGGAATGGAATGCTTGACCATGGGACAGGTCTATTTTGAATATTTTGAGGAAACTTCATTTGTTTTCCATAGGGGCAGGACCAATGTGCTATCCGTAGAAAAGAGAGGTTCCAGGTTACCGCCCCACCCAAGGAAATGTGGGGCTGAGCAGGGATGAGAAGCTAAGGAACAGGAGGAAGACGTGGATTGAGATGAGGAAAGAAGACTGGAGGTGTGGTACATATACACCACGGAATATTACTCAGCAATCAGAAAGGATAAACTCATGCCATTTGCAGCAACATGGATAGAGCTAGAAGGGATCATGCTCAGCGAAATAAGCCAGAAAGAAAAAGAAAAATACCGGATGGTCTCACTCATAGCAGGAATTTAGAAAACCAAAATAAGGGACCAGGAAAAAGACTAATTGCAATAAAGTAAAAATCAAAATCAATAAGCCCCTCTAGACCAGAGACACACTACAGTGGGGGGCGGGGGGAGGAGAAGAGGGATTAGGGTCAGAATAAGGGGGGTGGGAATTGTGTGGGAATATAACCAAAATAAAAATGCATACACTATGCAAAAATGAAAAATGATGTAAGAATTATATAAAATTCAAAAAAAGCCTGCAATTCTCAGATTGGATAATATCAAGGAGATTTGTATTCTGTGTGTGTTAGAAAGACTTTCTATACAAACAAATGTAGTTTAAAAGTGAAAGGGTGAAAGGATATGCCAAGGAAATAGAAAGTAGAACCACAAACCTTTACTGCCATTGCAGAAGGTGGCAGGAGCGAGGCCTGAGGGACCCAGACAGCAGGTCCCTGCCTCTCTGTCCAGGAGGGAGGGTGAGAGCAGAGTGTGGGGGGCACAGTGGATCTGGAAAAGGACTCTGGGCACTGGGGTGGAGGGGTGGTGTGGTCACTACCTCTGAAGAGATGGGAGCCTGTTCCCTACAGGAATTGTAAATCAATGTTACTGCAATTTGAAAAACAGCCCTCAGCAAAGGGACAGGGAGTGGAAGAGAAACGTATCTGCTTTGGTAATTTCACATCGAAGAGATGTGAAATTATTCCCCTAAATCACACACAGTACTGTAAATCAGTGTTGCTTCAATTAAAAAAAAAAAAATAGGCCTCATGAAAGTAACAGGGAGTTGAAGGGAAAAGCATCTGCTTTGCAGTCTCCAGGGTGTTGTCATCAAGGGGCTGCAGAGAGAGGCTGTGGGGAGAGAAGATGGCAGCTCCAGAGCCTCCTCTCCTCACTGCCCCCACCCCAGCCTGGTGCCAGGGTTGCTCACAGGGCATCTCACCCGCTCCCCTAGTGATGCTCAGCCCCAGCTCACCCTCTCAGCCTGAGTCACACACACCCAGCCTCTCCCCTGGCTGCCAGACTAGGACAGCGCCGCAGCACCCCCGTGTGGCCACGGGGCAGAGGACAAGGGGCGAGAACCCTTAGGTCTCTCCAGGTTCTCATGGAGCTCCCAGAAGGACAGGGCTGTGCACAGGAGGGGGAGCCCCACACAGCTTCAGGTTCTCAGTCTGACCTGTTTCCTAATACACGCTGACATGATGAAGGTCTCCTGTCTCGCCCGCTGCTCCCCTCAGCAGTGTATTTCGTCAGTCCACCTATTCTGTCCCCTGCTCTGTCTCTGGTGAATCCTCTCACTCTCCCGCACATCTGGCCTGAACCCCGGTTCTTGTATGCATGAATAAATAAATCTTTTTAAAAAAAGGGTCTAGAAGTACAGATGATGACTTGAGCTGCAGTATCATCACTGGTCCATACAAGGTGTTTAACCTTAATAAGATCCTTAACGGATCACTGGAGGAGGGGGAGGTTAAGGCAATGCACCAAGAACGCTTTCTGAAGGGACACATTGGAGAGTGATATGATTCTAAATAAAGGCCCAGCTAAACCTGGATTCCAGTGTCTAGGACAGCCATACTAGTTAAATGGAAGGTCCCAGCTCCAGGTTGTGTTGGTGTCCTGGGATGAATCCCTGTCTCATTCACCCCCAGGTGCTCTCCAGTGTATCACCCTCTTTTCTCTCTGTTTTATGACTTACTACTCTCCAACATTTTCTAGTTGTTCCACCATTCACTAGTGCATTGTCCATGTTTTCACTGTCATTTGAGATCCTTAAGTCAGGAGAATTGTCCCATGAACACATTTCCTCAAATGTAGTGAATGGCTAGAAATATCCATTAAAGTAATGAAGAAATGTACTGGCTCCTCTCTCATTACTTCTTGGTTCACATCCTAATCCACTGTCAGTTCTCCCCTGTATCTCTTCTGATTTTTCTATCTCTGTGCCTTCCCCAGACCTCATCTCCTCCCTTAGGCTCCTGCCCCAGACTAACGACTTTTCCTAGATGATCCTGGAGGGGAGGGTTTTAGACCCTTCCTTCCATCTGGAGGACATTAGGTTGAAATAATCCAACCTCAAAAGGAAACACTGAGAATAGTCAACCTTTCATAGGCTAATATTGCTAAATATACAGCTCATGCATTATTATGCCCATAGTTGTTCCTTCTCATCAAAAATGGACTTCTGACCAGGGAATGAGGATGAGGTAGGAGGAGAAAACTCCATCCTGCCACATTATCCAACAAGCATTACTGGTGATATGTTGGAACCCAAAGTGAAAGCCCTCCAAGAAACTGAAGGAGGAGGAAAGTAAGATTACCTTCAGACAGGTGTACAGGAAACGCACTAGTGCTGGAAGCAGAGGAGGAAGGTAAATCTCAGGTGGAGGCATTACCATGTCTAAGCAAAGAATTTATCCCTGATGAAGGGCTGATCAAAACTGGAATTAGGGGCCTCCCCGGTGGCGCAGCGGTTGAGCGCTGGGTTGCAAAGCTGCCCGCAGCCTCTGCAGCGCTGGTTCAATCCCCGGCTGCTCCCCGGCCACCAGAGGAGGGACCTGCATGGCGCGTACACCTCTTCTGCCGCCCGCTGCTCCCCTCAGCAGTGTACTTTGGTCCTTCTGCCTGCTCTGCTCCCCGCTCTGGCTCTGGTGAATTCTCTCACCCTCCCGCGCTTCTGACTGTACCCAGTGCTTGTATAAGTAACTAAGTAAGTAAATAAATAAATCCTAAAAAAAAAAAAACTGGAATTAGACTAAATATTTACTTAGCCTCATTACTTCCAAACACCTTACTAAGAGATTTCCTTGTATTATCTCTTGTAATCCTCCAAAGAGCCCATTGGTCACTGATCTTATCATCAGAGCTAGATTACTAAGACCACGGGAACAGGAACCATGTCTTTTGTTCTCTTAATTCTTTCGCTGGATATTTGTCCAAACATCACAGCACAAAACACAGTAATTGGAAGGAACAACCAACACTGGTTGATTGATTAGTTCCTCTAGTCAGCAATTTTCCTCCCCTCTGAAAATACTCTCCTCCTTTAGCTTTTATCTCTGTAACGGTTATATGCATAGCCTCCTCCTTGCCCTTAACTTTGGGGTCTTCCTTCCCTCTGTGAGAAATGCCTCTTCCATCTTTCTTTGGCAGACATCACCTATCTGAAAACAATATAACTTGGTCACTGGGTGTGTGGACTTGTAAGAACAAGATCCACAAAATAGCCATGTGACATTGGGCACATTAACACTTTGTGTCTGTTTCCCTTCAGTGAAATGGTACTAAAAATAAATAATTCTAGAATGATTGTAAGAGTTGTTGTAAAGAGTTGAAATATAAAGAGTTATCATAGAGTTAAAACCTAATTACAGACAAAGCATAATACCTCAAATGCAAAGTCAAACTGAAGAGAATATTTGGGGGAGAAGAAAATAAGTTCTCACTAAATGATAGCTGGTAGGGTATTTTGATTGTAGGCAAAAGAAATTGCATTTGACTGGTTTAAACCCCCAAGCCCACACCAAATGGAATTTACTAGCATTCTAACTGGCTCAGAGGTAACCAGTCAACATTGGGAAGGATAGACATACAGGGGTCTCAAGTGTTGAAATTCATTTAAGATATCCTGGGGGGTGCACTGGCATGATTTTGATCCAACTGTCTTCCATTCTGATCTTGGTCTAGAAAATGTGGGTTATGTCTTTTCTTTGAAGAAGAAGAAAGAGTGGAAAAGTACATGATTAATAGTCACCAAAATCATGTAGAATGGGGCAGGGGTTGAAATCTCTATTGCTATGGAAATAAATTACCACACAGCCAGTGGCTTAAAATAACACAAATCTGTTATTTTGTTGTTATTTTATTGTTCTGGAGATCAGAAGTTCAAAATCAATCACAGTGGACCAAAATCAAGAACCCCTGTAGCGCAGTGTCCCTGCCACCTGCTCTGAAAATCTTATAGAACATATTATTCCCTCATCTTTGTCATATAAAGTAACCTGATCCATGTGACAATAACCCTCTTTAAGCGCAAGTCCTGCCCATATGCAAAGGAAGAGGATTATACACACCCTTTGTGCGTCTAAAAATGAACCCTGTAGTAAGTAGAATGGGTATAGACTGTGACACAGATTGTAGTTCAACCTAGGAGGTGTAGGCACAAAGGTGTGTATGTGAACTTGAGCAATTTTGTGTAAAAGTGTCTGAGGAAGGAGAGGAGAAAATTGGGTTCAGAAAGGAGGTGATTTCTGAGCTGAGTTTTAATAGACAAGAATTCATCTCTAATGAGTGCTACACATGTAAACCTAAGAGAAGCCAAATTCAGATTTCTGAGTAAAAGACTAATGCTTTACTCTAGACCACAGATGAATTCCCAAAAGAGCCAAAAATTAAATCCAGGCAGAAATAATCATTTAATCAGTCAGTCAGGCCACCTTGCCTTGCTTTGTGATTTAAAAGGGCTTAAAGAATACATCTGGATCCCATTTTGAAAGCTTATTGAATCTTGAAATTCTTGTTATCTTAGGATTACTAGTGATTTTCAGGAACTTTTTGCTAAAAAAATGCCATAAAAGAGCAGGCATATGTGGTGTTGCTGGGAGGAAAAGTAGTCATACTATTGTCTAGATGGCACAGTAGTTGAATTCAATGATCAGCCAGTTGCCTTGGGCTTACTAATTTCTTTTTAATCTTACACTGCAATGAAGAATTGCAGGGTGGCGTGAAATGTGAGAAGGGAAAAGGAGGAGAAGACTATTAAGTCAAACACAAAATAGAAAGGGAGCAAGTAAAAGCAGTGCATGAAGTTCCAGCTGGCTAGCAGCGATTCATCACTGCTCCGTTTGCTATTAGAATTCCGGAGGCTTGGAGGGTAAAGGAATGTCCCCAAATATTCCTTTTTCAATGGTTCTAGGGTTGGTTGAATCTAGTGTTCACCTAGTCTGAACACTTTTCCGTATTCAAAGGGTTTTTTTTTTTTTGTATTTGCAATTTTTATCCAGCTAGTATATTAACATTTTTTTTAAAATCAGGTTTTATAAGGAATTCTCAAGTAGACATGAATTCTCATGTCTCAAGTAGTGTACTAGAGGTATACTAAAAACACTATTCATTTTTTATCTGACACTCTTTTTTGTTCTAGTATTCAACTAGCCTACAGTTAATCAAACAATGAAAAACAGCAGCCTGTCTTGTGCTCTCCCCTGACCGGTTTCAGTATTTTGGATATATTCTATGCTACCTACAGATAATGTATTTATGTCACTCTTGCTTTGTGAGCTTATTTGAGAAATATTTCCTGACACCAGTAGCTTTTTATCACTATTTGTACTTCCTCTCTTGATTAATTTTGCAATAGTAAATGATATCCCCCTTTTATATAGTGTTGGATTATCTGTACAATAGTACCTCTTGACTTTCTCTCTTGCCTTAAAAGGACTTAATAGGAATGATGACAGATGAAAATACTTACACAGAATATTAATAGATGGGTCATAAAGAATGGTGTTTCATGTATAAATGAGTTTAAGAAATTCTGGGTAAATAAGTAGAAGTTGTTTATAATGGAGCATATAGAAGCTTTGATGTGCAAATATGTGCTGTAAAGCTTCAAAAGAGCATGTATGTGATATGCAACATTTTCCAAACTTCTGATGATAGAAACTTTTTCACAGCACATCCAGTGATATCTTAAGGAAATGTTTATAAAAAGGTCCAGGAGACAATCTCCTCTTTGATGTGATGGAAGGAACACAAAGTTACCTTTTAGTGAAACAATAGTGATCTGCTAGGGCGTTGAGAACTGGATACCTGCGGTGCTATACTGAGTGCCAGCTGTGCTAACAGTACCTCAATTTTACAAAGAGAGAGGCTGAGGTATAGAAATGGCAAATAGTTTGGACAGTGTCCCACCACATTAAGTGGCAGTCATGATTCAAATCGAGGACTCAGGTTTAGAAATCCCCCAGGACACTCTTCTGCCTCCCCCAATGACAGCTAAACTGCCTAAAAGGAAAGCAGTGCAAAAGGACTGTTTAAAGACTCAGGCACATTAATTAGATTCTGTCATTTTCTGTAAACATCATGCTGACTTTTACCTCTGTAGAGCAACTTATTTTACACCAACATCATTCACATTTATTATCTCCTAGAGTCTCACCCAACCCTGTCAGTGGACTGAGAAGTCCACTGGATACAAAAAGTTTGAAGGATACAAAAGTTTGAATGTGCTGGCTAACTCAACATCACTAATCAAGGACTAAAATAGTCAGGGGTTTACCTTTTTACTATCTCTATCCTAGCGAGAAGAGTGTCCAAATTTAATGAATAAAAATACAGGAATCTACGATTAAAAAAATAAAAATAAGAATAAAAATCTTTGAATAGTCTAAATTATCAGGTTTGATTAACTCTAGGCTAGTTGAATAGTAGAACAAAAAAGAATGTCAGATAAAGAATGACTAGTGGTTTTAGTATATGTCTAGTACACTACTTGAGACATGCTTACAGTAAGATTTCACATGCATTGTTGATGTAAAAATTTTTATATGCATTTTATCTGGCAACTTGATAACTGGAAACAGAGCTCAGAACACAGGATTGAGTAAAAGTAGAGATGGAAGCTAAGCGACCTGGAAGCAGTGGGACATTAAGCTCTGTCTCTGAGCTTCTCAAGTGGTGTGTGCTGATGGTTTAACAAGATGGAGAAGTACTGGTTCCCTCAGCCCCCTGCACAGTTAAGGAAGTCAGAAGTGGTAGAAACACAAGTTCTTTCCAGGACTCCTTGAAGGGTGACCCAAGCATGATGAGGTCTAAAGGGGGCCCAACATTCTCTCGGATGACTTTCAGAATAGTTCCATCTACATCGGCAGCCAGCTGCAAAGCATGCCACTGCCCATCATGGACAAGGAGACCCATGCACCTTCAAGTTTGTATTCCAAATGCTCGAAGAGCAGGTCTCACAGCCCAAGGTGCAAGTTGTCGGGGTGAAGGTGGTCAGGACATCTTTCAGGTATGGGCCCACACAATATAACTCCAAATCTCTTTCACATATATTGGATAAATGTTGCTTTGTGGCCCATGTGCTCTTACTGGCAATCTAGCAAGCTTCTCAGATGACTGTATTCATGTTCTGTAAATTAGAGTTTCATTGTTACTTTCAAATACTTGATATGTAAAATACAGTTTTTGAACTCTGATTGCATTATTGTAAGCTAAAATTTAACATATCATTTGTCAACAAGGAAAAGGAAAAACTATTGAAGTCTTTAAATATAAATTTACCCTTGCAAGTGTTTGAATAGGCTGTGAAATAATGGTTTCAAAGTGTTATCACCTATGTGCAAAAGTGTTTTTAACGGTGATGATGAGAATTTCAAGAGAATGCATTAAAAAGTCAATTAGGGTTCACTTGTAATCATTTCAACATAAAACATGATAAAAAAAGCTATCTTGACTTTCACATCCACAAGAGAACACTGCTCCTACCTTAAGAAGAGCAACCCAGATAATCTACAAAAATCATGTTTTTTTAAGCCTGAAGAGAATTCAGGTTGTAAAAAAAGCCTAATGAACCAGATCCAAAAAGTGACAACAACCTCCTAGGAGAGCGGCTTTTATCCTGGGCAGCAAATCCAATGGAAAAGGAAGCTGAAAAAAAAAAGCAGCTGAGCCTTCAAGGCAATTTTAAAGGGTTTAGAATCCTCAAGAGCTCAGACATAGGGGGCCTGCACCTATACTTTGGCCCTTTTCCATGGACCTTCACAGGACAGCTTGAGGGGGCAGGGAGAAAACTGAGAGACCCTGAACTCAGGCATGGAAATCCTGCTGAAGTCAGAGAGGAAGAACTAGGGGAAGTCCCCAACACCCACATCATGGTGCTGCTGATGAGCAGCATGTACGTCTGGGTGAGGAGCTGCAGAACTGAGAAAAACATCTACTCTCTGCCCCCAGGTACAGATGGGAGTCTAAGGAAAACTGAGAGTGATTCCAGGAGAACTCAGAGTCATCCCAGAGATACACATGGGCCTTACCCTGGGTTAGGTTCTTCTCCCCACAGAGGGAAGGACCAGGAAGTTGAGGTAGACAGCTCACCCCAAACACAACTACAAAAGACCTCCTGAAGACTAAGGGCAGAACAGGGATATGGAGAGAAACCCCAGACCTTGCACTGAGTACTAGGAAGGGACCATGTACAGTTGGTAGAGGGCAGGAGCGTGGATACCTGTGTTAGGATACAGGGGGAAATTTTTCCCCACCCCCCTGGGTTCTTCTGACACTAGACAAATACATTTATATCAAACAGATAAGTAGGAGAAAATAGCAAATTTAATAACAGATATATGGAGAATTTACATTATAAATTCTAAAATAAATGATGCAAGTCTGGGGTTTATATTCTGTGTGAAGGGATCTAAAGTATAAGGTGGTTGGAGGTCATTTCACATGACGAGGAGGGAACAACTTCATATGACAAAATCTTCCCTCTGGATGTTTGCCCTGCCTTAAGGTAGGGTCCTCTGATTTTAAAAAGGAAAAAAAAAAAAAAAGGTTGTTTCTGGAAATATCCTAAATTTAGTAAATCTAGGTAATCATTCTTGAAGAAGTAGTAACAGTTTCAGTTGAGGATCTCAATTGATCCTAGTTCTACATATCAAGATAACATATATGGGGGGGGGGCGGGAATCTAGATATCTTAGAAAAAGTCTATGTGAACCCTTTTCAAGAGACTACTACCACAGAGGAATAAAGCAAAAGCAAACAGATCTTGTTAAAAATGAAGGTATGAAAGAAGTGATTGGCCTCCCTGGTGGCGCAGGGGTGAAGACGTAACCTATGACGCTGCCCACAGCCACTGCAGCATGAGTTTGATCCCCAGCCAGGGAGCAACCTACATCGCACAGCAGACCTCTCCTGACTCGCCTGCTGTTCCCCTCAGCAATGCATTTCAGTCAGTCTGCCTGTTCTGTGCCCGGCTCTGTCTCTGGTGAATCCTTACACCCCCCACAACTCTGACCTGTACCCCAGTTCTTGTATGCATAAATAAATGAATCTTGAAAAAAAAAAAAGAAGTGATTAAATACTCCCAGGTGTTCACATCCCAGTTCCTGCTAAAGGGAAGTGGAGGATAGGCCTCTGTAAGTGTTTTAGAAGAGGCTTGATGGAGATGTGTCAATTTGGCATGTGGATTATTTCAAACTAAGGTTAATAAAGACCCTGCAGGTTCTCATAGGAGAAACCTTTACCACTCCCTTAACTATCTTGAAAAATGAAAATTGAGACTATTACTCAGAATTAGGCTTTTTACCAGAAAGAACCCTTCGATGGTAGAAACCTATCTACAAGGCAGGGCAAACATCTAATTCAAAAATCTGGTCTTTGTCATATGAGTCACCCAGTCCTCATAATGTGAGTTCCCTTCCTCTCTCCTTGAAGGCCCTGGCCTCTATCTTATTCCTTAGCTAAGGACATAGACCCTCATTTGCCCCCACTGACCCTGGAATTCACATCCACTTAAATTCTCCATATGTGGGCCTCCCCAGTGGCTCAGCGGCTGAGTGCTGGGTTGCTAAGCTGCCCGCAGCCTCTGCAGCACCAGTTCGATTACCGGCCGCAGGGCGCGGGTCCCACATGGCGCGCAGACCTCTCCTGCCGCCCGCTGCTCCCCTCAGCAGTGTACTTCGGTCCTTCTGCCTGCTCTGCTCTCTCCTCTGGCTCTGGTGAATTCTCTCACCCTCCTGCTCTTCTGACTGTACCCAGTACTTGTATAAATAAATAATAAATCTTTTAAAAAAATTCTCCATATGTATGTAACTCAATTTTGTTTTTTTTTTGTCCTATTGATGTATCTGACATTACTTTGTTGTTCAGTCAGTCTAAAAGAACCCAAAGGGGTAGGGAGAAACTTCCTCTCTTCCCCTACAGGAAGTTGTGACTCCTCTACCATGTAACATGAAACCTATAATGAACTAAATAACTAAAGCCACAAAACCTTACAGGCCTAGCTCCACTACTGACTAGATTGTCTCAAATCGTCTCACTAATGGTGAGCCAGATAACAAAAGTCAGCCCTTTCTCTAGAGATGATTGCTGTTTTCTTCAGACGCTACTATTTCTTTATAATTGATGATATCTGAATTTAATCTTTATCAAAATCAAATTATAAAACACATAGAAAAAGTAAGAAAACTAATATGTCCTCAAAGAGAAAACAGTAAATGAAACCTTCCCTACAGAATAAAATTGTTGTTGGAATTATAAGGCAGACACTTTAAAATAATGCTTATAAATATTTAAGATGAAAGAAATAGAATAAGTGAACATGTTTGGATAATTTCAGAGTCAAATGCAAATGCTAGAAATGAAAGATATATTACAGATAAATAATACTGTCAATGAGTTTATTATGTTGTATACAGCAGAAGAAGGAATCAGTGTCATTGAAAACAGACAATGTGATTTTAAAACATATTTGCGTTCAGGATAAACATGCTAATAAATACATAACTTGATTTCCAGGAGAAATACTTTAATGGCCCAGAACATATGAAAGCCATTGACCCAAGATTCAATAGACTCAGAAACCTAAAGAAGAATAAATACAAAGAAATACCAAAATTATACATCACCGTCTAACTGCTTAAAATCAAACATGAAAAGAAAAATCTTAAAAGCCACAAGAGAAAACAAAACACATTCCAGAAAGGAGAAAAACAATAGAAATTATATCTCCTCATTGGAATCAATAGAGACCAGAAGACACAGCCATGACAACTTTAAAGTGTTAAACAGAAAAACATATTAGTCTAGAATTCTAGAACTAGTTAAATTATCTTTCAAAAATAAAGATATTTCCCCAAGGAAAAGGTGAAAGAAATTGTCTTAAATAGACTTCGATAAGGAATACTAAAATGTATTAGTTTTTAGTTCAAAAAGAAAAATACCAAGTAGAGACCCAGTTATTTGGGAAGGTGTGAAGAACACTGGAAAGAGAAAAGACATATCAGTAGATATAAGTAACAAACACATACACACACAAATACATACATTTTAAAGACTATTAATCTTATAAGGTAAAAACAGTAACAACGTAAAGTTAGGTTGTACCATATTTAGAAATAAAAAAATGTGTGGCAAGACAGAGCACAGGGGAAGAGAGAGTGATCATTAAAATATGCTATTTTAATATCCTTACATTGTAAAGTAGCAGAATTTTGTTATTATATACATATGACAAGTTAGAGATATATAATGTAATCTTTAAATCAACCACTAAGAACATAACATAAAATGATAAAACTAAAGATAATACCTAACATAGAAAATGAAAATAAAAGTAAAGACCTAAAAATACTTAATTAACAATAAAAAGGGAGGAACAAAGAAAGAGCAAATGCAACAATAAAAATCTAATATCAGCATTGTAGTTTAAAACCCACATATACTAATAATAACTAATAATAACTAAAAAAAGAAATTAAAAGATGCAGACTCAGACTGGCTAAAGAATGCAACATCAAAGTAGATGTTTTGACAAGTAACACTCTTTAAACATAGCGACAACAGAAAAGGGGGCCTCCCTGGTGGCGCAGGGGTTAAATACACGCACTATCAAGCTCTCCCCAACCACTGCAGCATGAGTTCTACCCTCAGCCAGCCAGGGCGCAATCCACATGGCACAGCAGACCTCTCCTTGTCTTGCCCACTTCTCCCCTCAGCAGTATATTTCAGTAGATCTTCCTGTTCTGCTCCCCACTGTCTCTGGTGAATTCTCTCACCCTCCCCCACCCCCCGCACCTCTGGTCTACACCCCAGTTCTTGTGTGCATAAATAAATAAATCTTAAAAAAAAAGACAACAGGAAAATTGAAAATGAAAGAATGGAAAATACACAGCATTGAAATACTAATCATAACACATCGTCCATTACCGTATTTTTTTATAATAGAAGTAGACTTCAAAGAGTATTACCAAGATAGGCATTTCATAATGATAAAAGGGTTAAGTCATCAAGAAATCTTAAAAATTTTAAAGCTGTCATATTACTAGTTCTGTTATGAACTAATAAAAAGTATAGACAGATCCAAATTATTGTTGCAGATTTTAGCACCTATATCTCAGCAGTTGATAACAAGACAAAAATTTAACAAAGACATCGGAGATATAAATCAACTTAGTTGAAAGTTATAGAACACTACACCCAAGAACCGAAAAGAATTGTATAATCTTCTCATGTGCACTTGAATAATTCACCAAGGTAGACTATACTCTGAGACATAAAACAAGTCTCAATAAATGTCAAAAGTCAAAATCATACAAACAAAGCATGTTCTTAGGCTGTAACAGTATTAGATTAGAAATCATTAACAAAATATTACAATAGAATTTTCTGTAATGATGAAAAGGTTCTATATCTGTACCACCCAAATATGGTACCCATTATCCATATATGACTTTCAAGCAATTAAAATTTGGCTAGAATGCCTTAGCCACTGAATTTTATTTTTTTTTCTAAAAGACACTTCAGTCTTTTTTTTTTATAATTGCTCTTTTTTGTTTGTTTGTTTTAAAGATTTATTTATTTATTTATACAAGCACTGGGTACAGTCAGAAGAGCAGGAGGGTGAGAGAATTCACCAGAGCCAGGGCATGGAGCAGAGCAGGCAGAAGGACCAAAGTACACTGCTGAGGGGAGCAGTGGGCAGCAGGAGGGGTCTGTGCGCCATGTGGGACCCTCCTCCTGCGGCCGGGGAGCAGCCGGGGATCGAACCAGCGCTGCAGAGGGCAACTCAGCACTCAACCACTGCGCCACCTGGGAGGCCCTGAATTTTAATTTAAATTCATTTAAATAAATTAAATATCCACAACTGACCAATGAATATCATATTGGACAGTTCAGATCCATTAAATCTCCAAATATTCAGAAATTTAAAAGACACATTTTTAATACACTTAATACACAAAACCACATTTTCTTGGGTCAAACAAATCACAAGCAAAACTAGAAAATATTTTGAACAAACTCATAATAAAAAACACGATGTCAAATTTCATGGAATACACATAAAGCAGTTCTCAGAGGGTACTTCATAATTTGCAGACTTGTAGATATTACC
This sequence comes from Talpa europaea, assembly GCF_964194135.1. Lineage (NCBI taxonomy): Eukaryota > Metazoa > Chordata > Mammalia > Eulipotyphla > Talpidae > Talpa > Talpa europaea. The sequence goes on from NW_028167908.1 coordinate 64,505, forward strand.
TAACTTCTCTGAACCTCCATTCTGATTTCTTAATGGGGAAAATAATGCTACCTACCTAGATATTTTTGTAGGAATTAGATGAGAAAATCTTGCATTGGTTTGTGATTATAAAGTGCTATTACTTTTAGACATACTTTATAAAGATAAGATATCCAAAAAAGCATATTTAGGAACAAAATATCACCCTTGTTTGAATTATTATCTCGCCATTACCTAGCTGGGTGACTGTGGATACTTTCCATAAGGTCACCTGACCTCAGTTTAAAAAAAAAGATACAAACAAAAGCAAGGTAATTTTAAAGTTATTTTCAAACTCTAGTTTAAGAACTATGAAAGTGACACATTTCCTTTGTAATGTCTACATGACTACAAAGTGCACTGCGTTATCATCACCAGGATTCCCTTCTTTCCTGTGGGATCAGGAAGGAGAATGGTGGAACCATCTCCTGACAAACACTGCACTCACTTCTTCACACGCATCATTCCATTTCTTCCTCACACTCCTCCTGGGGGGCTGGTATTTTAAGAAAAGTGTTACTGAAGAATCTGAGGTTCAGAGAAATAAAATGATTTGCCTAAGTCTGCACAGTTACACAAGAAGGGGCAGTTCTCAAATTTACCCCCCCCCCCTTCTCTCTCTCTCTCTCTGTCTCTCTAACTTCATATTCACCCTGGAAAGTGACCTCGAGGACCCGCCAAGCTCACCAGGGAGCAGGACCCAGGGAGTCTCTGCAGCAGAAGTGGACACGCCCGTCCAGTCACCCGCATCCCCGCGGGGAGTGTCCGGCCTCGCGCTTCCCCGTCTGTCTCGGGCCCAGGCCCGGGGACTCGCGCTGGGCGGGGCGGGGACGCGAGAACCACGAGGAGCCGCGACCCGCCGCCGGGTGACCGCGAAGACGGTCACGAGCACCAGCGCGGGCGCGTCACGCAGAGACGGGAACAGGGGTTTTCTCTGAGAGAACGTGTGACGTCCCCCAAGGACACCTTCTGTTGGGGCAAATGTTTTCTTTCTAAAGATTTATTTATTTACACACGCAAGAACTGGGCAACCCGCCGCCCCGGGGAGGTTCCTTACCGGCTCCAGCAGCCCCGTTGGTGTCGTCACGCTCTCCGCGCTCAGCCGGTGCCGCGCTCCGCCCGCTCGGCCACTCCAGCCCCTCCTCCGGCCTCGGCACCGCACCACACTGCGCTGCGCTGCGCCACGCCACGCACGCCACGCCACGCACGCCACGCCACGCACGCCACGCACGCCACGCCACGCACGCCACGCCATGCCCGCCATGCCATGCCATGCACGCCGCGCCACGCACGCTGCGCCACGCACGCTGCGCCACGCCGTTTGGGCAAGTGCGCATGTACAGTGGGAGGGCGGCAAAGCCGTCTGCTTACCCCCACACCCCTTCAGATGCATCTTGTCTTTCCACACCAACCACCAAAGCACCCACAACCCTCCACCTGTCCATTGTGGTTCCCCCCTTTTTCTCCCCCAACACCCCCTCTGGTAACCTCAATTCTATGGTAGGATTTCTAGGGTTTGATTTAATTGTGTCCGTTCCTTGGTTTTGATGTTCCGTATATGAGTATAATCATCCAGTATTTGTCTTTCTCCAACTTACTTCACTTAGTGTAATCCCCTCCAGTTCCATCAGTTCCCTCCATGTTGTTGCAAATGGCATGACTGCATTTTTTTGTGTAGTTGAACAGTATTTCATTGTGTAAATTTACCATAAATTCTTTATTCACCCATCAGTCCTCGGGAACTTAGACTACTTCCACAACTCAGCTGTTATAAATAGTGCTGGATTTAGCATAGGAATTCATCTATCTCTTTAAGTTAGTGTTTTTGCATTTTGGGAAATGTATAGTTAGGAATAGAATTGCCAGACCATATGGAAAATATATTTTACTTTTTTGAGAAACCTCCATACTGTTTCCGTAAAGGCTGAACCAGTGTACAGTCCCACCAACAGTATATGAGGGTTTCTTTTTCTCCTCACCAATATTGTTGTTTCTGATATTTTTGTTATGGGCCATTCTCACAGGTGTGAGGTGGGTGATATCTCGCCAAATCAATCCAAACCAAAAAGAACAGAAGAATTACACTACTAGACTTCAGACTATTCAACAAAACTATAGTAATAAAAATAGTAATTGAATAAAACAGACAAGTAGACCACTGGAATACAATTAAACACCCAGAAATAAACCCATGCTTATACAGACAAGTAATCTTCAACAAAAGAGCCAAGACTATACATTGGGAAAAGGAAAGCCCCTTCAATAAATGACACTGGGAAAAGTGGACAACCAAATGCAGAGAAATTAAACTAGACCACTGTTTCACACCATACACAAAAGTAAACTCAAAATGTATTAAAGACATGAAGGTAAGACCTTAAGTCATAAAATACATAGAAGAAAAACATAGGCAAAACACTCCACAACATTGGCTTCAAGGATGTTTTGGGAGACTTGACTCCAAAGGCAAGGTAAACAAAAGCAAAATAAACAAATGGCATTATATCAAACTAAAAGCTTCTGCACAGTGAAATAAATTTCATTAAAATAAACTATCATTAAAATAAAAGATATCTACTGAGAGGGAGAAAGTATTTGTACATCACACATTCTACAAAGGACTGATTACCAAAATCTACACAAAATCTACAAAGAACTCATGCAATTTAGCAAAAAGAATGCAAATAACCTAATCAAAAAATGGGCAGGAGAACAAAATAGACACTTCTCCAATTAAGACATACAGATGGCGAACAGACACAGGGGAAAAATGTGGAGGAGTGAGGGTGCCTAGTGGTGGGTGTGGTGTGGTAAAATATACCTAAAGAGGTGTAAACCTATACCTCTGAATCATAGACAGTGTTGTGAACCAATGTTATCTCAGTAGAAAACTAAACATTGGTTTTTGTTCTCATTCAGTGAAAATACAAAAATATGAGATAGCAAAAGAAGACATCAAAGGAAAAGAATATTCATTGTCTCTTATCATCAGGAAAATGCAAATCAAAACTATAATAAAAAGTTCTTGGAATTATCATTGGATTACAATACCATATAGATTTTTTGAACAATTTTCCACACCTTGATATGAAGATGCCTCACCATACCCACTAACAAAATCCTAGAGCAAGTCTAAATAATTTGAGACTATAAATATTTCTAAAACATTTTTGAGACACTATTTTATCAGTACCTTCTATTGTATACTTATAAAAGGAATTTTTATGAAATAAATTTAAGACAAAACAGTGCTACCTTGCCTAGCAAAAGTAGTTATCTTGTCTTCATTTGATTACTTTTTAAATAGTGACCACTTTGGCAACAGCAATATTCATCTGCTTGAGAACAAATATTATCCACATGTATGAGCATGTATCTCAAACACATATTGCAGCATATCTCTGATAACTCACTTCATTTGTGTTTCACAAACATCTTAAACTGCTTCTGAGGTCCTTAGCTTCTGGGTAAAGTCAAACTACATGGACAGTTCATTTACTACATGCAGCTGTAAGGCACCAAATACTAGCATTTGTCCTAAGCATTAATTTTGAAAAGAAATTTTACAAATTGCAAAAACATTTCCCTTTTGTATAGGAGTGAATAAATGATTTAACTTAATTTCACTTTTACTTTGATTTCAAATCCTTCTTACATGCTTTCATTAAATAACTTAATTTTATCCAAATGAGAACAGTTCTTCTTACTCCATCTTTGTAACCCTCTTTAGCATGTGTTCTTTTGTTAGGCCTACTCAGCCGTCTGGTCCTGAATATTTAACTGGAAAAGAATCTCCAGCATTTGTCATTAACTGTTAGTCTCTCTGCATCTGGTTTAGCTATGATCTTTGTATATTTATGTATAGTCTTTTAAGCAGACATTTTAAAAAGAAAAAAAAAATGTAGGACAAACTAGGAAAAGAGAATGAGGAAATTAAGCAAAAATCTTGTACTGTAGCAGAATTTTTATAGTGTCTGGTAAAAAAATTGGGTTTAAAATTAAATTGATAATTACAGTTTCTCTAAGCTAAAATATATTTTTAATGTTTCTATAACTTTTTGAGGGAACATTGATTTACAACACTGTATATAATTTAGGGATATAGGTTCACACCTCATAAGCTATATGTTTCCACACCTTGCTA
>NW_028167907.1:0-68202 GCF_964194135.1 Talpa europaea
GAGGAAGAAGGAGAAGAAGCAGAAGAAGAAGTAATTAAAAAAGCAAAATATGCAGAAGAAACAGAAAGAAGATGAAGAAAATAAAGGAGATGTAGAACTACAACAAGAACAAGCACTAGAAGAACAAGAAGAAGAAACATAAGAATAAGAGGGAAAAGTACATAACAGAAGAATAAGCCGAAAAAGCAGAAATAGCAGAAGAATAACCTGAAGGAGAAGAAGCAGAAGAATCAGAAGAAGATGTAATTGAAAAATGAAAAAAAGAAGAATATACAGAAGAGGCAGAAGAATAAGGACATGTAGAACTACAAGAAGAGAAAGAACTAGAAAAAAGGAAGAACAAGAAGAAGAAACAGAAGAATAAGCTGAAGAAGATGGAGAAGATGCAGAAGAAGAGGTAATTGAAAAAGCAGAAAATGCAGAAGAAACAGAAGATGAAGAAGAAGAAGGAGATGTGGAACTACAAGAAAATGAGGAACTATAAACAACAACAACAAGAAGAGGAAACAGAAGAATAATAGGAAATAGCAGAAATCACTAAAGAATAAGCCGAAAAATCAGAAAGAACAGAAGAATAAGCCGAAAAAGCGAATTAATAGAAGAATAAGCCGAAAAACAAGAAATAACAGTAGATTAAGCAGAGGAAAAAGCAGAAGAAGCAATTGAAAAAGCAAAATATGCAGAAGAAACAGAGGACGATGAAGAAAAAGAAGAAGGAGGTGTAGAACTCCAAGAACAAGAAGAACCAGAAAAACACAAGAATAAACAGAAGACTAAGATGATAAAGCAGAAATAACAAAAGAATAAGCCGTAAAAGCAGAAATAACGGAAAAATAAGCTGAAAAACCATAAATAAGAGAAGAATAAGCCGAAAAAGCAGAAATAACAGAGCAATAAGCAGCAAAAGCAGAAATAACAGAAGAAGAAGCTGAAGAAGGAGCAGAAGAACCAGAAGAAGAAGATGTAATTGAAAGAGCAAAAATTGCAGAAGAAACAGAAGAAGATGAAGAAAAAGAAGAAGGAGATGTAGAACTACAAGAGGAACTAGAAGAACAACAAGAACAAGAAGAGGAAACAGACGAATAAGAGGAAAAACAGAAATAACCAAAGAATAAGCCGTATAAGCTGAAATAACAGAAGAATAAGCCGAAAAAGCGAAATAGTAGAAGTTAAGCCGAAAACCCAGAAATAAAAGTAGATTAAGCTGAGGAAGAAGGAGAAGAAGCAGAAGAAGAAGTAATTAAAAAAGCAAAATATGCAGAAGAAACAGAAAGAAGATGAAGAAAATGAAGGAGATGTAGAACTACAACAAGAACAAGCACTAGAAGAACAAGAAGAACAAGAAGAAGAAACATAAGAATAAGAGGGAAAAGTACATAACAGAAGAATAAGCCGAAAAAGCAGAAATAGCTGAAGAATAACCTGAAGAAGAAGAAGCAGAAGAATCAGAAGAAGATGTAATTGAAAAATGAAAAAAAGAAGAATATACAGAAGAGGCAGAAGAAGAAGGACATGTAGAACTACAAGAAGAGAAAGAAATAGAAAAAAGGAAGAACAAGAAGAAGAAACAGAAGAATAAGCTGAAGAAGATGGAGAAGATGCAGAAGAAGAGGTAATTGAAAAAGCAGAAAATGCAGAAGAAACAGAAGATGAAGAAGAAGAAGGAGATGTGGAACCACAAGAAAATGAGGAACTATAAACAACAAGAACAAGAAGAGGAAACAAAAGAATAATAGGAAATAGCAGAAATCACTAAAGAATAAGCCGAAAAATCAGAAAGAACAGAAGAATAAGCCGAAAAAGCGAATTAATAGAAGAATAAGCCGAAAAACAAGAAATAACAGTAGATTAAGCAGAGGAAAAAGCAGAAGAAGCAGAAGAAGCAATTGAAAAAGCAAAATATGCAGAAGAAACAGAGGACGATGAAGAAAAAGAAGAAGGAGGTGTAGAACTCCAAGAACAAGAAGAACTAGAAAAACACAAGAATAAACAGAAGACTAAGATGAAAAAGCAGAAATAACAAAAGAATAAGCCGTAAAAGCAGAAATAACGGGAAAATAAGCTGAAAAACCATAAATAAGAGAAGAATAAGCCGATAAAGCAGAAATAACAGAGCAATAAGCAGCAAAAGCAGAAATAACAGAAGAAGAAGCTGAGGAAGAAGCAGAAGAACCAGAAGAAGAAGATGTAATTGAAAGAGCAAAAATTGCAGAAGAAAGAGAAGAAGATGGAGAAAAAGAAGAAGGAGATGTAGAACTACTAGAGGAACTAGAAGAACAACAAGAACAAGAAGAGGAAACAGACGAATAAGAGGAAAAACAGAAATAACCAAAGAATAAGCCGTATAAGCTGAAATAACAGAAGAATAAGCCGAAAAAGCGAAATAGTAGAAGTTAAGCCGAAAACCCAGAAATGAAAGTAGATTAAGCTGAGGAAGAAGGAGAAGAAGCAGAAGAAGAAGTAATTAAAAAAGGAAAATATGCAGAAGAAACAGAACAGGATGAAGAAAATGAAGGAGATGTAAACTACAACAAGAACGAGCAACTAGAAGAACAAGAAGAAGAAACATAAGAACAAGAGGAAAAAGTACATAACAGAAGAATAAGCCGAAAAAGCAGTTATAACAGAAGAATAACCTGAAGAAGAAGAAGCAGAAGAATCAGAAGAAGATGTAATTGAAAAAGCAAAAATATCAGAATATACAGAAGAGACTGAAGAAGAAGGACATGTAGAACTGCAAGAAGAGAAAGAACTAGAAAAAAGGAAGAACAAGTAGAAGAAACAGAAGAATAAGACGAAAAAGCAGAAAAAAGTGAAGAATAAGCTGAAGAAGTTGGAGAAGTAGCAGAAGAGGTAATTGAAAAAGCAGAAAATGCAGAAGAAACAGAAGATGAAGAGGAAGAAGGAGATGTGGAACTACAAGAAAATGAAGAACTATAAACAACAAGAACAAGAAGAGGAAATAGAAGAATAATAGGAAATAGCAGAAATCACTAAAGAATAAGCCGAAAAATCAGAAAGAACAGAAGAATAAGCCGAAAAAGCGAATTAATAGAGGAATAAGCCGAAAAACAAGAAAAAACAGTAGATTAAGCAGAGGAAAAAGCAGAAGAAGCAGAAGAAGCAATTGAAAAAGCAAAATATGCAGAAGAAACAGAGGACGATGAAGAAAAAGAAGAAGGAGGTGTAGAACTCCAAGAACAAGAAGAACCAGAAAAACACAAGAATAAACAGAAGACTAAGATGTTAAAGCAGAAATAACAAAAGAATAAGCCGTAAAAGCAGAAATAACGGAAAAATAAGTTGAAAAACCATAAATAAGAGAAGAATAAGCCGAAAAAGCAGAAATAACAGAGCAATAAGCAGCAAAAGCAGAAATAACAGAAGAAGAAGCTGAAGAAGGAGCAGAAGAACCAGAAGAAGAAGATGTAATTGAAAGAGCAAAAATTGCAGAAGAAACAGAAGAAGATGAAGAAAAAGAAGAAGGAGATGTAGAACTACAAGAGGAACTAGAAGAACAACAAGAACAAGAAGAGGAAACAGACGAATAAGAGGGAAAACAGAAATAACCAAAGAATAAGCCGTATAAGCTGAAATAACAGAAGAATAAACCGAAAAAGCGAAATAGTAGAAGTTAAGCCGAAAACCCAGAAATAAAAGTAGATTAAGCTGAGGAAGAAGGAGAAGCTGAAGAAGAAGTAATTAAAAAATGAAAATATGCAGAAGAAACAGAACCGGATGAAGAAAATGAAGGAGATGTAAACTACAACAAGAACAAGCAACTAGAAGAACAAGAAGAAGAAACATAAGAACAAGAGGAAAAAGTATATAACAGAAGAATAAGCCGAAAAAGCAGAAATAGCAGAAGAATAACCTGAAGAAGAAGAAGCAGAAGAATCAGAAGAAGATGTAATTGAAAAATGAAAAAAAGAAGAATATACAGAAGAGGCAGAAGAAGAAGGACATGTAGAACTACAAGAAGAGAAAGAACTAGAAAAAAGGAAGAACAAGAAGAAGAAACAGAAGAATAAGCTGAAGAAGATGGAGAAGATGCAGAAGAAGAGGTAATTGAAAAAGCAGAAAATGCAGAAGAAACAGAAGATGAAGAAGAAGAAGGAGATGTGGAACTACAAGAAAATGAGGAACTATAAACAACAAGAACAAGAAGAGGAAACAGAAGAATAATAGGAAATAGCAGAAATCACTAAAGAATAAGCCGAAAAATCAGAAAGAACAGAAGAATAAGCCGAAAAAGCGAATTAATAGAAGAATAGCCGAAAAACAAGAAATAACAGTAGATTAAGCAGAGGAAAAAGCAGAAGAAGCAGAAGAAGCAATTGAAAAAGCAAAATATGCAGAAGAAACAGAGGACGATGAAGAAAAAGAAGAAGGAGGTGTAGAACTCCAAGAACAAGAAGAACCAGAAAAACACAAGAATAAACAGAAGACTAAGATGAAAAAGCAGAAATAACAAAAGAATAAGCCGTAAAAGCAGAAATAACGGGAAAATAAGCTGAAAAACCATAAATAAGAGAAGAATAAGCCGAAAAAGCAGAAATAACAGAGCAATAAGCAGCAAAAGCAGAAATAACAGAAGAAGAAGCTGATGAAGGAGCAGAAGAACCAGAAGAAGAAGATGTAATTGAAAGAGCAAAAATTGCAGAAGAAAGAGAAGAAGATGAAGAAAAAGAAGAAGGAGATGTAGAACTACAAGAGGAACTAGAAGAACAACATGAACAAGAAGAGGAAACAGACGAATAAGAGGAAAAACAGAAATAACCAAAGAATAAGCCGTATAAGCTGAAATAACAGAAGAATAAGCCGAAAAAGCGAAATAGTAGAAGTTAAGCGGAAAACCCAGAAATAAAAGTAGATTAAGCTGAGGAAGAAGGAGAAGAAGCAGAAGAAGAAGTAATTAAAAAAGGAAAATATGCAGAAGAAACAGAACAGGATGAAGAAAATGAAGGAGATGTAAACTACAACAAGAACGAGGAACTAGAAGAACAAGAAGAAGAAACATAAGAACAAGAGGAAAAAGTACATAACAGAAGAATAAGCCGAAAAAGCAGTAATAACAGAAGAATAACCTGAAGAAGAAGAAGCAGAAGAATCAGAAGAAGATGTAATTGAAAAAGCAAAAATATCAGAATATACAGAAGAGGCTGAAGAAGAAGGACATGTAGAACTGCAAGAAGAGAAAGAACTAGAAAAAAGGAAGAACAAGTAGAAGAAACAGAAGAATAAGACGAAAAAGCAGAAAAAAGTGAAGAATAAGCTGAAGAAGATGGAGAAGTAGCAGAAGAGGTAATTGAAAAAGCAGAAAATGCAGAAGAAACAGAAGATGAAGAAGAAGAAGGAGACGTGGAACTACAAGAAAATGAGGAACTACAAACAACAAGAACAAGAAGAGGAAACAGAAGAATAATAGGAAATCGCAGAAATCACTAAAGAATAAGCCGAAAAATCAGAAAGAACAGAAGAATAAGCCGAAAAAGCGAATTAATAGAAGAATAAGCCGAAAAACAAGAAAAAACAGTAGATTAAGCAGAGGAAAAAGCAGAAGAAGCAGAAAAAGCAATTGAAAAAGCAAAATATGCAGAAGAAACAGAGGACGATGAAGAAAAAGAAGAAGGAGGTGTAGAACTCCAAGAACAAGAAGAACCAGAAAAACACAAGATTAAACAGAAGACTAAGATGATAAAGCAGAAATAACAAAAGAATAAGCCGTAAAAGCAGAAATAACGGAAAAATAAGCTGAAAAACCATAAATAAGAGAAGAATAAGCCGAAAAAGCAGAAATAACAGAGCATTAAGCAGCAAAATCAGAAATAACAGAAGAAGAAGCTGAAGAAGGAGCAGAAGAACCAGAAGAAGAAGATGTAATTGAAAGAGCAAAAATTGCAGAAGAAACAGAAGAAGATGAAGAAAAAGAAGAAGGAGATGTAGCACTACAAGAGGAACTAGAAGAACAACAAGAACAAGAAGAGGAAACAGACGAATAAGAGGAAAAACAGAAATAACCAAAGAATAAGCCGTATAAGCAGAAATAACAGAAGAATAAGCCGAAAAAGCGAAATAGTAGAAGTTAAGCCGAAAACCCAGAAATAAAAGTAGATTAAGCTGAGGAAGAAGGAGAAGAAGCAGAAGAAGAAGTAATTAAAAAAGCAAAATATGCAGAAGAAACAGAAAGAAGATGAAGAAAATGAAGGAGATGTAGAACTACAACAAGAACAAGCACTAGAAGAACAAGAAGAACAAGAAGAAGAAACATAAGAATAAGAGGGAAAAGTACATAACAGAAGAATAAGCCGAAAAAGCAGAAATAGCAGATTAATAACCTGAAGAAGAAGAAGCTGAAGAATCAGAAGAAGATGTAATTGAAAAATGAAAAAAAGAAGAATATACAGAAGAGGCAGAAGAAGAAGGACATGTAGAACTACAAGAAGAGAAAGAACTAGAAAAAAGGAAGAACAAGAAGAAGAAACAGAAGAATAAGATGAAGAAGATGGAGAAGATGCAGAAGAACAGGTAATTGAAAAAGCAGAAAATGCAGAAGAAACAGAAGATGAAGAAGAAGAAGGAGATGTGGAACTACAAGAAAATGAGGAACTATAAACAACAAGAACAAGAAGAGGAAACAGAAGAATAATAGGAAATAGCAGAAATCACTAAAGAATAAGCCGAAAAATCAGAAAGAAGAGAAGAATAAGAAGAAAAAGCAAATTAATAGGAGAGTAAGCCGAAAAACAAGAAATAACAGTAGATTAAGCAGAGGAAAAAGCAGAAGAAGCAGAAGAAGCAATTGAAAAAGCAAAATATGCAGAAGAATTAGAGGACGATGAAGAAAAAGAAGAAGGAGGTGTAGCATTCCAAGAACAAGAAGAACCAGAAAAACACAAGAATAAACAGAAGACTAAGATGAAAAAGCAGAAATAACAAAAGAATAAGCCGTAAAAGCAGAAATAACGGGAAAATAAGCTGAAAAACCATAAATAAGAGAAGAATAAGACGAAAAAGCAGAAATAACAGAGGAATAAGCAGCAAAAGCAGAAATAACAGAAGAAGAAGCTGAAGAAGAAGCAGAAGAACCAGAAGAAGAAGATGTAATTGAAAGAGCAAAAAATGCAGAAGAAACAGAAGAAGATGAAGAAAAAGAAGAGGGAGATGTAGAACTACAAGAGGAAATAGAAGAACAACAAGAACAAGAAGAGGAAACAGACGAATAAGAGGAAAAACAGAAATAACCAAAGAATAAGCCGTATAAGCTGAAATAACAGAAGAATAAGCCGAAAAAGCGAAATAGTAGAAGTTAAGCCGAAAACCCAGAAATAAAAGTAGATTAAGCTGAGGAAGAAGGAGAAGAAGCAGAAGAAGAAGTAATTAAAAAAGCAAAATATGCAGAAGAAACAGAAAGAAGATGAAGAAAATGAAGGAGATGTAGAACTACAACAAGAACAAGCACTAGAAGAACAAGAAGAACAAGAAGAAGAAACATAAGAATAAGAGGGAAAAGTACATAACAGAAGAATAAGCCGAAAAAGCAGAAATAACAGAAGAATAACCTGAAGAAGAAGAAGCAGAAGAATCAGAAGAAGATGTAATTGAAAAAGCAAAAAAAGAAGAATATACAGAAGAGGCAGAAGAAGAAGGACATGTAGAACTACAAGAAGAGAAAGAACTAGAAAAAAGGAAGAACAAGAAGAAGAAACAGAAGAATAAGCTGAAGAAGATGGAGAAGATGCAGAAGAAGAGGTAATTGAAAAAGCAAAATATGCAGAAGAAACAGAACAGGATGAAGAAAATGAAGGAGATGTAAACTACTAACAAGAACAAGCAACTAGAAGAACAAGAAGAAGGAAACATAAGAATAAGAGGGAAAAGTACATAACAGAAGAATAAGCCGAAAAAGCAGAAATAACAGAAGAATAACCTGAAGAAGAAGAAGCAGAAGAATCAGAAGAAGATGTAATTGAAAAAGCATAAATATCAGAATATACAGAAGAGGCTGAAGAAGAAGGACATGTAGAACTACAAGAAGAGAAAGAACTAGAAAAAAGGAAGAACAAGAAGAAATAACAGAAGAATAAGACGAAAAAGCAGAAAAAACAGAAGAATAAGCAGAAGAAGATGGAGAAGTAGCAGAAGAGGTAATTGAAAAAGCAGAAAATGCAGAAGAAACAGAAGATGAAGAAGAAGAAGGAGATGTGGCACTACAAGAAAATGAGGAACTATAAACAACAAGAACAAGAAGAGGAAACAGAAGAATAATAGGAAATAGCAGAAATCACTAAAGAATAAGCCGAAAAATCAGAAAGAACAGAAGAATAAGCCGAAAAAGCGAATTAATAGAGAGAATAAGCCGAAAAACAAGAAATAACAGTAGATTAAGCAGAGGAAAAAGCAGAAGAAGCAGAAGAAGCAATTGAAAAAGCAAAATATGCAGAAGAAACAGAGGACGATGAAGAAAAAGAAGAAGGAGGTGTAGAACTCCAAGAACAAGAAGAACCAGAAAAACACAAGAATAAACAGAAGACTAAGATGAAAAAGCATAAATAACAAAAGAATAAGCCGTAAAAGCAGAAATAACGGAAAAATAAGCTGAAAAACCATAAATAAGAGAAGAATAAGCCGAAAAAGCAGAAATAACAGAGCAATAAGCAGCCAAAGCAGAAATAACAGAAGAATAAGCTGAAGAAGAAGCAGAAGAACCAGAAGAAGAAGATGTAATTGAAAGAGCAAAAATTGCAGAAGAAACAGAAGAAGATGAAGAAAAAGAAGAAGGAGATGTAGAACTACAAGAGGAACTAGAAGAACAACAAGAACAAGAAGAGGAAACAGACGAATAAGAGGAAAAACAGAAATAACCAAAGAATAAGCCGTATAAGCTGAAATAACAGAAGAATAAGCCGAAAAAGCGAAATAGTAGAAGTTAAAGCCGAAAACCCAGAAATAAAAGTAGATTAAGCTGAGGAAGAAGGAGAAGAAGCAGAAGAAGAAGTAATTAAAAAAGCAAAATATGCAGAAGAAACAGAAAGAAGATGAAGAAAATGAAGGAGATGTAGAACTACAACAAGAACAAGCACTAGAAGAACAAGAAGAACAAGAAGAAGAAACATAAGAATAAGAGGGAAAAGTACATAACAGAAGAATAAGCCGAAAAAGCAGAAATAACAGAAGAATAACCTGAAGAAGAAGAAGCAGAAGAATCAGAAGAAGATGTAATTGAAAAAGCAAAAAAAGAAGAATATACAGAAGAGGCAGATGAAGAAGGACATGTAGAACTACAAGAAGAGAAAGAAGTAGAAAAGAGGAAGAACAAGAAGAAGAAACAGAAGAATAAGCTGAAGAAGATGGAGAAGATGCAGAAGAAGTGGTAATTGAAAAAGCAGAAAATGCAGAAGAAACAGAAAATGAAGAAGGAGGAGATGTGGAACTACAAGAAAATGAGGAACTATAAACAACAAGAACAAGAAGAGGAAACAGAAGAATAATAGGAAATAGCAGAAATAACTAAAGAATAAGCCGAAAAATCAGAAAGAACAGAGGAATAAGCCGAAAAAGCGAATTAATAGAAGAATAAGCCGGAAAACAAGAAATAACAGTAGATTAAGCAGAGGAAAAAGCATAAGAAGCAGAAGAAACAATTGAAAAAGCAAAATATGCAGAAGAAACAGAGGACGATGAAGAAAAAGAAGAAGGAGGTGTAGAACATCAAGAACAAGAAGAACCAGAAAAACACAAGAATAAACAGAAGAGTAAGATGAAAAAGCAGAAATAAAAAAAGAATAAGCCGTAAAAGCAGAAATAACGGAAAAATAAGCTGAAAAACCATAAATAAGAGAAGAATAAGCCGAAAAAGCAGAAATAACAGAGCAATAAGCAGCCAAAGCAGAAATAACAGAAGAATAAGCTGAAGAAGAAGCAGAAGAACCAGAAGAAGAAGATGTAATTGAAAGAGCAAAAATTGCAGAAGAAACAGAAGAAGATGAAGAAAAAGAAGAAGGAGATGTAGAACTACAAGAGGAACTAGAAGAACAACAAGAACAAGAAGAGGAAACAGACGAATAAGAGGAAAAACAGAAATAACCAAAGAATAAGCCGTATAAGCTGAAATAACAGAAGAATAAGCCGAAAAAGCGATATAGAAGTTAAGACGAAAACCCAGAAATAAAAGTAGATTAAGCTGAGGAAGAAGGAGAAGAAGCAGAAAAAGAAGTAATTGAAAAAGCAAAATATGCAGAAGAAACAGAAAGAAGATGAAGAAAATGAAGGAGATGTAGAACTACAACAAGAACAAGCACTAGAAGAACAAGAAGTACAAGAAGAAGAAACATAAGAATAAGAGGAAAAAGTACATAACAGAGAATAAGCCGAAAAAGCAGAAATAACAGAAGAATAACCTGAAGAAGAAGAAGCAGAAGAATCAGAAGAAGATGTAATTGAAAAAGCAAAAATATCAGAATATACAGAAGAGGCTGAAGAAGGAGATATAGAACTACAAGAAGAGAAAGAACTAGAAAAAAGGAAGAACAAGAAGAAGAAACAGAAGAATAAGACGAAAAAGCAGAAAAAACAGAAAATAAGCTGAAGAAGATGGAGAAGAAGGAGAAGAGGTAATTGAAAAAGCAGAAAATGCAGAAGAAACAGAAGGTGAAGAAAAAGAAGGAGATGTAGAACTACAACGAGAAAATGAGGAACTATAAACAACAAGAACAAGAAGAGGAGACAGAAGAATAAGAGGAAATATCAGAAATAACTAAAGAATAAGCCGAAAAATCAGAAAGAAGGGAAGAATAAGCCGAAAAAGCGAATTAATAGAAGATCAGCCGAAAAACAAGAAAAAACAGTAGATTAATCGGAGAAAAAGCAGAAGAGGCAGAAGAAGCAACGGAAAAACCAAAATATGCAGAAGAAACAGAGGACGATGAAGAAAAAGAAGACGGAGGTGTAGAACTCCAAGAACAAGAAGAACCAGAAAAACACAAGAATAAACAGAAGACTAAGATGAAAAAGCAGAAATAACGAAAGAATAAGCCGTAAAAGCAGAAATAACGGAAAAATAAGCTGAAAAACCATAAATAAGAGAAGAATAAACCGAAAAAGCAGAAATAACAGAGCAATAAGCAGCCAAAGCAGAAATAACAGAAGAATAAGCTGAAGAAGAAGCAGAAGAACCAGAAGAAGAAGATGCAATTGAAAGAGCAAAAATTGCAGAAGAAACAGAAGATGATGAAGAAAAAGAAGAAGGAGATGTTGAACTACAAGAGGAACTTGAAGAACAACAAGAACAAGAAGAGGAAACAGAAGAATAAAAGGCAAAACAGAAATAACCAAAGAATATGCCGTTAAAGCTGAAATAACAGAAGAATAAGCCGAAATAGCGAAATAGTAGAAGTTAACCCGAAAACCCAGAAATAAAAGTAGATTAATCCGAGGAAGAAGGAGAAGAAGCAGAAGAAGAAATAATTAAAAAAGCAAAATATGCAGAAGAAACAGAAAGAAGATGAAGAAAATGAAGGAGATGTAGAACTACAACAAGAACAAGCACTAGAAGAACAAGAAGAACAAGAAGAAGAAATATAAGATTAAGAGGAAAAAGTACATAACAGAAGAATAAGCCGAAAAAGCAGAAATAACAGAAGAATAACCTGAAAAAGAAGAAGCAGAAGAATCAGAAAAAGATGTAATTGAAAAAGCAAAAAAAGAAGAATATACAGAAGAGGCAGAAGAAGAAGGACATGTAGAAATACAAGAAGAGAAAGAACTAGAAAAAAGGAAGAACAAGAAGAAGAAACGTAAGAATAAGCTGAAGAAGATGGAGAAGATGCAGAAGAAGAGGTAATTGAAAAAGCAGAAAATGCAGAAGATACAGAAGAAGATGAAGAAAATGAAGGAGATGTAAACTACAACAAGAACAAGCAACTAGAAGAACAAGAAGAACAAGAAGAAGATACGTAAGAATAAGAGGATAAAGTACATAACAGAAGAATAAGCCGAAAAAGCAGAAATAACAGAAGAATAACCTGAAGAAGAAGAAGCAGAAGAATCAGAAGAAGATGTAATTGAAAAAGCAAAAAAATCAGAATATACAGAAGAGGATGAAGAAGAAGGAGATGTAGAACTACAAGAAGAGAAAGAACTAGAAAAAAGGAAGAACAAGAAGAAGAAACAGAAGAATAAGCTGAAGAAGATGGAGAAGATGCAGAAGAAGAGGTAATTGAAAAAGCAGAAAATGCAGAAGAAACAGAAGATGAAGAAGAAGAAGGAGATGTGGAATTACAAGAAAATGAGGAACTATAAACAACAAGAACAAGAAGAGGAAACAGAAGAATAATAGGAAATAGCAGAAATCACTAAAGAATAAGCCGAAAAATCAGAAAGAACAGAAGGATAAGCCGAAAAAGCGAATTAATAGAAGAATAAGCCGAAAAACAAGAAATAACAGTAGATTAAGCAGAGGAAAAAGCAGAAGAAGCAGAAGAAGCAATTGAAAAAGCAAAATATGCAGAAGAAACAGAGGACGATGAAGAAAAAGAAGAAGGAGGTGTAGAACTCCAAGAATAAGAAGAACCAGAAAAACACAAGAACAAACAGAAGAATAAGATGAAAAAGCAGAAATAACAAAAGAATAAGCCGTAAAAGCAGAAATAACGGAAAAATAAGCTGAAAAACCATAAATAAGAGAAGAATATGCCGAAAAAGCGGAAATAACAGAGCAATAAGCAGCTAAAGCAGAAATAACACAAGAAGAAGCTGAGGAAGAAGCAGAAGAACCAGAAGAAGAAGATGTAATTGAAAGAGCAAAAAATGCAGAAGAAACAGAAGAAGATGAAGAAAAAGAAGAAGGAGATGTAGAACTACAAGAGGAACTAGAAGAACAACAAGAACACGAAGAGGAAACAGACGAATAAGAGGAAAAACAGAAATAACCAAAGAATAAGCCGTATAAGCTGAAATAACAGAAGAATAAGCCGAAAAAGCGAAATAGTAGAAGTTAAGCCGAAAACCCAGAAATAAAAGAAGATTAAGCTGAGGAAGAAGGAGAAGAAGCAGAAGAAGAAGTATTTAAAAAAGCAAAATATGCAGAAGAAACAGAACAGGATGAAGAAAATGAAGGAGATGTAAACTACAACAAGAACAAGCAACTTGAAGAACAAGAAGAAGAAACATAAGAACAAGAGGAAAAAGTACATAACAGAAGAAAAGCCGAAAAAGCAGTAATAACAGAAGAATAACCTGAAGAAGATGAAGCAGAAGAATCAGAAGAAGATGTAATTGAAAAAGCAAAAATATCAGAATATACAGAAGAGGCTGAAGAGAAGGACATGTAGAACTACAAGAAGAGAAAGAACTAGAAGAAAGGAAGAACAAGAAGAAGAAACAGAAGAATAAGACGATAAAGCAGAAAAAAGTGAAGAATAAGCTGAAGAAGATGGAGAAGTAGCAGAAGAGGTAATTGAAAAAGCAGAAAATGCAGAAGAAACACAAGATGAAGAAGAAGAAGGAGATGTGGAACTACAAGAAAATGAGGAACTATAAACACAAGAACAAGAAGAGGAAACAGAAGAATAATAGGAAATAGCAGAAATCACTAAAGAATAAGCCGAAAAATCAGAAAGAACAGAAGAATAAGCCGAAAAAGCGAATTAATAGAAGAATAAGCCGAAACACAAGAAATAACAGTAGATTAAGCAGAGGAAAAAGCAGAAGAAGCAGAAGAAGCAATTGAAAAAGCAAAATATGCAGAAGAAAAAGAGGACGATGAAGAAAAAGAAGAAGGAGGTGTAGAACTCCAAGAACAAGAAGAACCAGAAAAACACAAGAATAAACAGAAGACTAAGATGAAAAAGCAGAAATAACCAAAGAATAAGCCGTAAAAGCAGAAATAACGGGAAAATAAGCTGAAAAACCATAAATAAGAGAAGATTAAGCCGAAAAAGCAGAAATAACAGAGGAATAAGAAGCAAAAGCAGAAATAACAGAAGAAGAAGCTGAAGAAGGATCAGAAGAACCAGAAGAAGAAGATGTAATTGAAAGAGCAAAAATTGCAGAAGAAAGAGAAGAAGATGAAGAAAAAGAAGAAGGAGATGTAGAACTACAAGAGGAACTAGAAGAACAAGAACAAGAAGAGGAAACAGACGAATAAGAGGAAAAACAGAAATAACCAAAGAATAAGCCGTATAAGCTGAAATAACAGAAGAATAAGCCAAAAAGCGAAATAGTAGAAGTTAAGCCGAAAACCCAGAAATAAAAGTAGATTAAGCTGAGGAAGGATAAGAAGCAGAAGAAGAAGTAGTTAAAAAAGCAAAATATGCAGAAGAAACAGAACAGGATGAAGAAAATGAAGGAGATGTAAACTACAACAAGAACAAGCTACTAGAAGAACTAGAAGAACAAGAAGAAGAAACATAAGAATACGAGGAAAAAGTACATAACAGAGAATAAGCCGAAAAAGCAGAAATAACAGAAGAATAACCTGAAGAAGAAGAAGCAGAAGAATCAGAAGAAGATGTAATTGAAAAAGCAAAAATATCAGAATATACATAAGAGGCTGAAGAAGAAGGAGATGTAGAACTACAAGAAGAGAAAGAACTAGAAAAAAGGAAGAACAAGAAGAAGAAACAGAAGTATAAGACGAAAAAGCAGAAAAAACAGAAGAATAAGCTGAAGAAGATGGAGAAGAAGCAGAAGAGGTAATTGAAAAAGCAGAAAATGCAGAAGAAAAAGAAGATGAAGAAGAAGAAGGAGATGTGGAACTACAAGAAAATGAGGAACTATAAACAACAAGAACAAGAAGAGGAGACAGAAGAATTAGAGGAAATAGCAGAAATAACTAAAGTATAAGCCGAAAAATCAGAACAGAAGAATAAGCCGAAAAAGCGAATTAATAGAAGAATAAGCCGAAAAACAAGAAATAACAATAGATTAAGCAGAGGAAAAAGCCGAAGAATCAGAAGAAGCAATTGAAAAAGCAAAATATGCAGAAGAAACAGAGGACGATGAAAAAAAAGAAGAAGGAGGTGTAGAACTCCAAGAACAAGAAGAACCAGAAAATCACAAGAATAAACAGAAGACTAAGATGAAAAAGCAGAAATAACCTAAGAATAAGTCGTAAAAGCAGAAATAACGGAAAAATAAGCTGAAAAACCATAAATAAGAGAAGAATAAGCCGAAAAAGCAGAAATAACAGAGGAATAAGCAGCAAAAGCAGAAATAACAGAAGAATAAGCTGAAGAAGAAGCAGAAGAACCAGAAGAAGATGTAATTGAAAGAGCAAAAAATGCAGAAGAAACAGAAGAAGATGAAGAAAAAGAAGAAGGAGATGTAGAACTACTAGAGGAAGTAGATGAAAAACAAGAACAAGAAGAGGAAACAGAAGAATAAGAGGAAAAACAGAAAGAGCAAAATAATAAGCCTAAAAATCAGAAAGAACAGAAGAATAAGCCGAAAAAGCAAATTAATAGAAGAATAAGCCGAAAAACAAGAAATAACAGTAGATTAAGCAGAGGAAAAAGCAGAAGAAGCAGAAGAAGCCATTGAAAAAGCAAAATATGCAGAAGATACAGAGGACGATGAAGAAAAAGAAGGAGGTGTAGAACTCCAAGAACAAGAAGAACCAGAAAAACACAAGAATAAACAGAAGACTAAGATGAAAAAGCAGAAATAACAAAAGAATAACCCGTAAAGGCAGAAATAACGGAAAAATAAGCTGAAAAACCATAAATAAGAGAAGAATAAGCCGAAAAAGCAGAAAAAACAGAGCAATAAGCAGCAAAAGCAGAAATAACAGAAGAATAAGCTGAAGAAGAAGCAGAAGAACCAGAAGAAGAAGATGTAATTGAAAGAGCAAAAAATGCAGAAGAAACAGAAGAAGATGAAGAAAAAGAAGAAGGAGATGTAGAACTACAAGAGGAAATAGAAGAACAACAAGAACAAGAAGAGGAAACAGAAGAATAAGAGGAAAAACAGAAATAACGAAAGAATTGCCACAGACCAGCTCAGCGGTGGCGGGAGATCGAGACAGTCTCAGGGTTGAGTGAGAACGAGCAAAAGGTGGTCGAAGGAATTAGGGCGTGGGACAAGAAAGAATGACACACAGACACACTCAAGGGAGAGTGAAAATCTGAGTGCGATTTATTGAAAGCAGTTTTCTCTTTTTATACATTTTTACAGTAATTGCTTCATTGTGTTTCGCACAGTATGTGGTTAATCATTTATCAAGGTATATGTGAATGCCATGACACATAACATTACATTTTGCTTATTATTTTTCAAGAAATCAAGAACAAATCAAGAACATTTCATATTCTGCCCTCCTCGATGGAGGTTTGTTCTAGATCTTCTGATTCATTGTTATGATTGTACTTTCTTATCATCATTCTATTTTTATATGTCCTATATTTTACTATTTATCCTCATAATTGTATTTGGCTATATTGTTTACTACAAGTAATAGAACCTGTTTCCCATAATTGCATTCCTTTACTATGAGCCTAGTAACTGGTAATGATTAACAACATGTTTTGGTGGTGCCTCAACAACTCCCAGGCCTGTTTGTTCCAGTTATTTTCCATAGATGAAAAGGTGGGAACCATTAAATCCCCTCGGGGACGGCGCCTGTCTTAGGTTGTCAGAACTTGCTTTCTGATCTTACCCGTCATTGACTGTCCAGTCCAGCACGCAGGGGCAGAGGGCTAATTGTGCCAAAACAGCACAGCCACCCAATATTAATGCGAAATTGTGGCAATTGTAACATTGCTCTCAGGAGCCGCCACAGTTCCCCCTTTTTTTTTAAATTGAAGCTGCATAAAATGCATATCGCGACGAAGAATCTTCAGATTTCTGCTAAGCAGCTTTAAAAACACAGGCATCAAAAGGCATCCAACCAAAACGATTAGCATAATTATTCCAAATGAAATTAAAAAATGTAGCCAATTTGAGGGAGCCAGGGAACGTAAAGAATCAGAAAATGTAGAAGCAAAATCAAACAATGCTGGTTCAGACAAATGTGCTTGGCTCATTGCAGAGATTTCTGCCTGAAGTGAGGACATATCATGACTGGAGTCACTTTCACGCCAAACACCAAGCAAATGATTCCTAACAAAATTCCAATCAAGAGAAGAATTGTAGGGTTTAGGTGTAACACAAATAAATTTAAATTGTGCATGACAACGAGTGGAGAGAAGTTTTTTGATTTGCTGTACTTCCTCTCCCAATGCCAATACAGTTTCTTCAAGAGCATTAAGCTTTTGTTCCATTTTTCTATCTATGGAATGTTGCAAAGCAAGTGCCAAGGTCACATTTTGTGTAAGATCATTTACAAAATGTGCTGTGTGTGTTTCCTGCACCAAGGCAGCAGATGATGCTGCAAGAGAGGTAACAATTGCAATCAAGGCAGCAATTCCCAAGAACAGAGAAACAATAAACCTTTTTGGCCTAATCAAAGCATTAATTTCTTTAAACATTTGTAAAGCAGGATCATCATACCAAGGCATGTCCTGTAAATCCACAGGGACCATAACATAAGAAGGGCGTTTGACAATGATAATAGTATTAAAATTTTTCCGGTCTCTGTCTGAAGATAAACAATTTGTTAAGATACATTTTGAACATTTAACAGAATAGGAATTATTAACACGAGTAATGTTAACATTTCTATTATCACCCAATAGCAAGGCATATGGATATCCTACACATGCACGAAGACCCACATAAATTCCTTTAATGGCGGGAACAGTCCAATGTAAAGGCTGAGCAGCCGCAGTCAAACGAAAAATATCAGGCTGTAAAATAGTCTTTTTTGACGCGGCAGGTCGAACAATTAGTGTTGGTGCTACCCATCCAGGAGAAAACCACCACCAAGCTTTTCCATACGCTGTCAGCCGAGGATCCTGATGACTAACTGAAAAATCATAAAGACGATCAGAGCTTCTGGAAGGTAGCAGTTCAAGCGCATCACGAAAGCCACAGTCTAGCCAAACTGGATACTTAACTAAAGAATCCCAAAATTGATTTTTATCTCTATAGGTATGATTACAGTTTTTCAAAGGCAGGGGAAAGTCCGGAACCATAGAAAATTGTTTTGTTTCCACAGGAAAATTCAAATAAGAGAATCTCAAAACCCACACATTGCGTCCAGATTGATCTCTATGAGGTGGAGAGTCAGTAAAGAAAGTTCTAGTAGTAAGAATCATACATGTAGCTGGAACAGGTGTAAGCGTGGTAAAGCACATTGGTGCATCATCAGAAAGTCCTTCATAATCAAAAGGAGCTGACATTTCAGCTTTAGAATGAAAGTCGGCCAGACCACCCATTATATCAGTGTTGTTAACATACACCTTAATTGGGGTTTCTTCATTCCAACTAACAGGATGTAACAAGGGAGGATCTGGCACATAAGCCCAGTATGTCTCAGCTTGTACTGGAACTCCTGTTATGGCTAGAGTAGCCATAAGTATTAAAGTAGGCCCAATAGGTTGATTCATTCTTTGAAGTAAAGCTTCAGCCATTCGCAGAAGACGGAGAAGTTGTTCCGCCGTTGGGAGATTGGGATTCTGGGGAGGCTCCGCACACCCCGTCCTCTGGAACATCGCTTCCAGATACACCTGCCTCATCCTCTGGATCGATGCAGCCAGGCGACGGCGGCGCTGTGCTCGCCGACGGTGATCTATGACGGATGAGCCTGTCTGGAATCCAGATGGGCGTCTCGGCATCCTTTGGAAAAACACAAGCATAGCCTCGACCTACAGTTAACAATACATCAGGCCCCTTCCAAGTTCCAGTAAGTAAGTCACGCCACATAACAAGTGGCAAGGGAACAGATTGTGCAGTACCCCAATGCCTTACCATAGGCGTTAAACCATTCTCATCTGCATTTAAATGATTTAAAACAAAAAGAGCATGTTGAAGCTGGTGATGTGGGGAATAATGAGATGCCGAATGCAATCTATCTAATTGATGTTTCAATGTTTGATGAGTTCTCTCAATTACAGCTTGTCCTTGTGGATTATAAGGAATTCCAGTAACATGATCAATTTTCCATTGTTGGCAGAATGATTTAAATGCCTTTGCAGTGTAAGCTGGAGCATTATCAGTTTTTAATTTCATTGGTTTTCCAAGTACTGCAAACGAGGCTATAAGATGTTGAACCACATCACATACAGCTTCACCAGTTCTGGCTGTGGCATATATAGCATGAGAAAAAGTATCTACTACAACATGAATAAATGACAACCTTCCAAAAGAGGAATAATGTGTAACATCCATTTGCCATAAGGCTAAAGGCTTCAGACCTCTGGGATTCACTCCCATTTTTAGTGGATGATGAATATCAGGACAATGTTCACAATTTCTTACAATAGCTCGAGCTTGTTCACGAGTTATTTTAAATGCATGTCGCAGTGCTTGAGCATTCTGATGATGTAATTGATGACTTTGCTGAGCCAATTCAACAGATCCAATTAAGACATCTTTGGTTAATAAATCTGCCATATGATTACCCAAAGCTAGAGGACCAGCCAAATTTGTATGTCCTCGAATATGTCCAATAAAAAATTTTTCAGATCTTCGATGAACCAAATTTTGTAATTTGGATAATAATGGCAGAATATGTGATGTTCCAGATAAAAGAGCAGTTTCCAAAGATGGGAACAATGACACAACATATTTAGAATCAGAGTATAAGTTTAAGGGCTGAGTATAAGTTTCTAAAGCCATAATAACTGCAATAATTTCAGCTTGCTGAGCTGAAATATTTGGTGTCATTTTTCTTAATGGCTCTTTTCCTGGGCTGTAAACAACAGATATGCCTGTTGAAGACCCATCAGTAAAGACAAGTGTGGCATCAGGTAATGGCTCAATACTAGTAACTGAAGGAAATATAATTGCTGTTTCCTCCACAAATTTAATCAATGGATTTTGAGGCAAATGAAATTTAATTTGTCCTGTAAAATTTTGTACAGCAATTCCCCAATCATCATCATTTTGTAATAAAAATTCAAATTGTGCTTTGTTATATGGAATTATTATATTATTTGGATCTCTGCCAAATAATTCTCGAGACCTCAGGACACCTTTCATGATTAACCAGGCACACATTAATGGATATGCAGTGACCACACGTGTTTGTACATGTGACAAGTGCAGCCATTCCAGGATGCCATCTTGCCATAAGCAAGCTGTTGGAGTATAAACAGTCTGAATAATTAATAAGTCCCAAGTTTTTGAATAATCCACTTGAATAACTTTTGCTTCAGATAATTTTTGTTCAACCAATTTAATACTCTGCAATGCTTCCTGAGTTAATTTACGAGGAGATTTAGGGTTTGAATCTCCCTGTAAAATTGCAAAAAGTGGATGTAAATCTCCAGTAGTAATTTTTAAGTAAGGTCTTATCCAATTAATATTTCCCAATAATTTTTGGAAATCATTCAAAGTCTGTAGTTTATCAACACGAATCTGTAAATTTTGTGACATAATGCAATCATTATATATAACTTTTCCTAAATAATTTAAAGGTCTATTTTTTTGAATTTTATCAGGGGCCACTACTAGGCCATGTGCAGTCAGTTGTTCTATAAGATGTCTCAATATTAGATCCGCAATTTCTTTTACAGGATGGCTTAGGAGAATATCATCCATATAATGAATAATGTATGCATTTGGAAATTCTAACCTCGTCTTTTGTAAAGCTTGATCCACAAATTTTTGACATAAAGTAGGGGAATTTTTCATACCTTGTGGCAAAACTTTCCATTGATAACGTTGCCACGGTTTCTGAAAATTACTAGATGGAATACTAAAGGCAAATTTTTTACAATCATCTGGATGTAATTTAATTGTAAAAAAGCAATCCTGCAGGTCAATAATAATAACATAGCTGTCTTTTGGAACTGCTACAGGAGAGGGCAACCCTGGTTGTAGGGCACCCATGTCTTGCATTGTGGCGTTTACCGCTCTTAGATCCTGCAATAATCGCCATTTGCCAGATTTTTTCTTTATACAGAAAACAGGAGTATTCCAAGGACTCGTAGACGGTTCCAAATGACCTTTAGCTAATTGCTCTTTAACTATAGTTTGAATAGCCTGGATCTTTTCTGAAGTAAGGGGCCATTGATCGATCCAGACAGGATTTTCATCTTTCCAGTTAATTTTATCAGCATATTGTTGAGTTTCAATGGCCCCTATAAAAAAGCCTGTTCATCTATCACATCAGGGGTAACTAGAGACATTTGTAAAGACTCCATAATATCACGTCCCCATAGGGAAAACGGCAAGGCAGGAATCACATAAGGCTGAAACAAACCTTTCTGTGACCCCAGTTGCCAAGACAACATTTGTGAGCTTTGAGCAACATTATTGGCCATGCCCAATCCAATCAGTGTGGAGGAAGAATTTAACACAGGCCAAGCCGCAGGCCAATCTTTGCCTGCAATACATGACCGGTCAGCTCCTGTGTCTAGCAACCCCATAATTGGATGTCCATTAATAATTAACTTTTTCAATGGTCTTTCTTTTGTAATACTTTGAGTCCAAGCAACCACATCTGTGGACCCAAAACCTTGTTCTCCTCTTTCTTCCTTCAAAATTGGGTTTGGTAATTTAATATAAGAAAGCACAAGAATTTGCGCAATACGCTGATTTTTATGAATTTGTATTGTTTCCCTTAAAGGCCTGATCATAACTTTAATTTTTCCATTAAAATCAGAGTCTACAATACCCGGAAGTACTTCAAAATTCTTTTTATAATTTGAACTACGGCCAATTATTAGCCCCACTGTTCCTTGGGGTAGCGGTCCCTTTAAACAAGTCTCAATAGGCGTAACTCCATCGATGGCTGAAAGAATAACATCAGCTACCGATGCAAGATCAAGTCCGGCACTTCCTGGAGTGCCTCTAGGTAATTCATGTATGGTCACAGTAGAGTTAGGCGCCTCAGTCTGTGTGATGTTTTTGAGCGCCGAGTCAGACCCTCTTTCGTTTACGGGGCTGAGGGCTTGCCCCTATGAGAGTTTTTTGACATTTCATTATTTTGTTCCAATCTATGACCATCTTTATGCCATTTGGAACGACAATTATTTGCCCAAGGATTTCCCTTGCCACAACGTGGACAAGGTTTAGGAGCCAAATTAGAATTTCCAGGATTCTTTCCTTTGTTATTCGTTTTGTTACAATTTCTGCTTATATGGCCAGGCTGTTGACAATTGAAACAAATTGGAGCACTCGCTCTTCCTCCCTTTGGCATTGACCGCACAAAAGAAGAAAATGGTTGTTCTTTCATTGCTGCGGCATAGGCCAGTCCCTGAATAACGGCCGGACTGGCATCCATGCATGCTTTAATAAAGTCCTGGATGGTACCTGTCTTCCTAATTGGCCTAATTAATTCTTGGCACAGAGAATTTGCATTTTCAGAAGCTAATTGCTTTAACAACATTTCTTTTGCTTCCGTATTTGGAAGCATTCTATCTAAAGTCTCTTCTAAGCGGGCCACAAAGTTTTCATAAGGCTCTTCCTGCCGCTGACGAATACCTGCCAACAGTGTGGAGCTGCCAGCTGGAGGCGGCAAATTTTTCCAAGCAGCTACTGCCATTATTCCAATTTCATTAAGAATATCTTTTGGTATTTTCAATTGTTCCCTAACATTGGTATATTCACCTGTTCCTTTCAGCATGGGCAAAGTAGGCTGCATATTTTTAATAAAAATAGATTTTCTAATAAGTTCAGCTGCACGGTCCTCATAATCTGTTCTCCAAAGGACATAAGTCCCGGGAGCCAGGACAGACTTTGCCGTCTGGTACCAATCAAAAGGTGTAAGATAAGAAACACGCAAAGAATCAACAACTTGTAAGGTGTAAGGAGAACTGGGCCCCGTTGTCCTTACAGCTTCCTTTAGTTCTTTTAATGTTTTTAAAGAGATTGGTTCCCAGGCCGGTTCCTGACCCTCCCAGTATTCTACCGGGAAGGTAAAGGAAAAATCTCCTTGCTCTCGGGCTTCTCGTGCAGCACAAAATATTCCTCCAGATAATGGAGGAACATTAAGTCTTTGTGGTACAATCTGTGATGAATTAAGAGGAGCCACAGAAAAAGTTTGTGGAGGTGGCGGTGAACTAACATTCATTTCTCTAAAAAATTCATTAACAGCCTCATCAATATTACTATTATTCTCCACGTCAATTTCTGCGTATTCTGGTTCTTGTGGCTGTTCAGCCGCCATTTCCTCATATTCATTTGGTGCAGATGGAGCAGCACCCGAATAATTTCTGGTCAAATTTGCAAAAGGGAGCGATTCATGTTCACTGCTCTCATCAGATATTTCTCCCCTCCATAGATCTGCCTCTGTGGTATCTACTAAAAGGTCTCTAATTTGTACCCAGAGGGAAAAAGCTTGAACAGGGACCTGAGTCGGCCCATTTTGATTATAAAATTTTCTAATTTCCTTACCCACTCTTTTCCAGTTTCTTAAGGAGAGACTACCCTCCTCTGGAAACCATGGGCAGATCTTTAAAATAAATTCATAAAACTCGCTGAGGGATCTATTGCTAACAGATATCCCTCGGCTTTTTAGCATATGACTTAATACTGAGAGGAAAAGTCCTCTGTCCCTAGACTGTGAATGTCCCATTTTCTAAAATTACTCGTCTTCTGTAACTGGTTAGCCTTTACCAGCGAGCCCGCGGCGCCCTGACGAGATTCCCTATCCTTCGACTAAAATTTGAAATGAAAAAGTGAAGGGATAGCTTACCCAGAGCTCATTCTTCGTGAACACGTCTTCTTCTTAAGGAAATGCCAAGAGAGTTGGTCGCATAGAAAGCGAAACTAAGAACACTCAGCTATGCTCGCCTGACCGTACTCCTCGCGGAGTATTAGAAAGCCTTGGTATAGGGGTGACCGTACAAGCCCCGGTCTCGGACTCCCAAGGGAGACCCCACTAAACCGTAACGGCTTTCGCGGAACTGCAGGTACGAGCCCACACAGGCTCCGCGGCTCAAGAGAGCCATGGAACTCAAACACAATTACTCACACAAACATACACGCAGTCTCAAAAAGCAGAGAAAGCCGATTCTTCCAGCTTCACTGAGCCCCACTGTTTGGGACTCGAGCCCCACGTTGGGGCGCCACCTGCCACAGACCAGCTCAGCGGTGGCGGGAGATCGAGACAGTCTCAGGGTTGAGTGAGAACGAGCAAAAGGTGGTCGAAGGAATTAGGGCGTGGGATAAGAAAGAATGACACACAGACACACTCAAGGGAGAGTGAAAATCTGAGTGCGATTTATTGAAAGCAGTTTTCTCTTTTTATACATTTTTACAGTAATTGCTTCATTGTGTTTCGCACAGTATGTGGTTAATCATTTATCAAGGTATACGTGAATGCCGTGACACATAACATTACATTTTGCTTATTATTTTTCAAGAAATCAAGAACAAATCAAGAACATTTCATATTCTACCCTCCTCGATGGAGGTTTGTTCTAGATCTTCTGATTCATTATTATGATTGTACTTTCTTATCATCATTCTATTTTTATATGTCCTATATTTTACTATTTATCCTCATAATTGTATTTGGCTATATTGTTTACTACAAGTAATAGAACCTGTTTCCCATAATTGCATTCCTTTACTATGAGCCTAGTAACTGGTAATGATTAACAACATGTTTTGGTGGTGCCTCAACAACTCCCAGGCCTGTTTGTTCCAGTTATTTTCCATAGATGAAAAGGTGGGAACCATTAAATCCCCACGGGGACTGCGCCTGTCTTAGGTTGTCAGAACTTGCTTTCTGATCTTACCCGTCATTGACTGTCCAGTCCAGCACGCAGGGGCAGAGGGCTAATTGTGCCAAAACAGCACAGCCACCCAATATTAATGCGAAATTGTGGCAATTGTAACATTGCTCTCAGGAGCCGCCACAAAGAATAAGCCATAAAAGCTGAAATAACAGAAGAATAAGCCGAAAAAGCGAAATAGTAGAAGTTAAGCCGAAAACCCAGAAATAAAAGTAGATTAAGCTGAGGAAGAAGGAGAAGAAGCAGAAGAAGAAGTAATTAAAAAAGCAAAATATGCTGAAGAAACAGAAGAAGATGAAGAAAATGAAGGAGATGTAGAACTACAACAAGAACAAGCAACTAGAAGACAAGAAGAACAAGAAGAAGAAACATAAGTATAAGAGGAAAAGTACATAACAGAAGAATAAGCCGAAAAAGCAGAAATAACAGAAGAATAACCTGATGAAGAAAAGCAGAAGAATCAGAAGAAGATGTAATTGAAAAAGCAAAAAAATCAGAATATACAGAAGAGGCTGAAGAAGAAGGACATGTAGAACTACAAGAAGAGAAAGAACTAGAAAAAAGGAAAACAAGAAGAAGAAACAGAAGAATAAGACGAAAAAGCAGAAAAAACAGAAGAATAAGCTGAAGAAGATGGAGAAGATGCAGAAGAAGAGGTAATTAAAAAGCAGAAAATGCAGAAGAAATAGAAGATGAAGAAGAAGACGGAGATGTAGAACTACAACAAGAAAATGAGGAACTATAAACAACAAGAACAAGAAGAGGAGACAGAAGAGTAAGAGTAAATAGCAGAAATAACTAAAGAATAAGCCAAAAACAGAAATAACAGAAGAATAAGCCGACAAAGCGAATTAATAGAAGAATAAGCCGAAAAACAAGAAATAACAGTAGATTAAGCAGTGGAAAAAGCAGAAGAAGCAGAAGAAGCAATTGAAAAAGCAAAATATGCAGAAGAAACAGAGGACGATGAAGAAAAAGAAGGAGGTGTAGAACTCCAAGAACAAGAAGAACCAGAAAAACACAAGAATAAACAGAAGACTAAGATGAAAAAGCAGAAATAACAAAAGAATAACCCGTAAAGGCAGAAATAATGGAAAAATAAGCTGAAAAACCATAAATAAGAGAAGAATAAGCCGAAAAAGCAGAAAAAACAGAGCAATAAGCAGCAAAAGCAGAAATAACAGAAGAATAAGCTGAAGAAGAATCAGAAGAACCAGAAGAAGAAGATGTAATTGAAAGAGCAAAAAATGCAGAAGAAACAGAATTAGATGAAGAAAAAGAAGAAGGAGATGTAGAACTACAAGAGGAACTAGAAGAACAACAAGAACAAGAAGAGGAAACAAAAGAATAAGAGGAAAAATAGAAATAACAAAACAATAAGCCGTAAAAGCTGAAATAACAGAAGAATAAGCCGAAAAAGCAAAATAGTAGAAGTTAAGCCAAAAACCCAGAAATAAAAGTAGATTAAGCTGAGGAAGAAGGAGAAGAAGCAGAAGAAGAAGTAATTAAAAAAGGAAAATATGCAGAAGAAACAGAAAAGGATGAAGAAAATGAAGGAGATGTAAACTACAACAAGAACAAGCACTAGAAGAACAAGAAGAACAAGAAGAAGAAACATAAGAATAAGAGGGAAAAGTACATAACAGAAGAATAAGCCGAAAAAGCAGAAATAACAGAAGAATAACCTGAAGAAGAAGAAGCAGAAGAATCAGAAGTAGATGTAATTGAAAAGCAAAAAAAGAAGAATATACAGAAGAGGCAGAAGAAGAAGGACATGTAGAACTACAAGAAGAGAAAGAACTAGAAAAAAGGAAGAACAAGAAGAAGAAACAGAAGAATAAGCTGAAGAAGATGGAGAAGATGCAGAAGAAGAGGTAATTGAAAAAGCAGAAAATGCAGAAGAAACAGAAGATGAAGAAGAAGAAGGAGATGTGGAACTACAAGAAAATGAGGAAATATAAACAACAAGAACAAGAAGAGGAAACAGAAGAATAATAGGAAATAGCAGAAATAACTAAAGAATAAGCCGAAAAATCAGAAAGAACAGAAGAATAAGCCGAAAAAGCGAATTAATAGAAGAATAAGCCGAAAAACAAGAAATAACAGTAGATTAAGCAGAGAAAAAAAGCAGAAGAAGCAGAAGAAGCAATTGAAAAAGCAAAATATGCAGAAGAAACAGAGGACGATGATGAAAAAGAAGAAGGAGGTGTAGAACTCCAAGAACAAGAAGAACCAGAAAAACACAAGAATAAACAGAAGACTAAGATGAAAAAGCATAAATAACAAAAGAATAAGCCGTAAAAGCAGAAATAACGGAAAAATAAGCTGAAAAACCATAAATAAGAGAAGAATAAGCCGAAAAAGCAGAAATAACAGAGCAATAAGCAGCAAAAGCAGAAATAACAGAAGAAGAAGCTGAAGAAGAAGCAGAAGAACCAGAAGAAGAAGATGTAATTGAAAGAGCAAAAATTGCAGAAGAAACAGAACAAGATGAAGAAAAAGAAGAAGGAGATGTAGAACTACAAGAGGAACTAGAAGAACAACAAGAACAAGAAGAGGAAACAGACGAATAAGAGGAAAAACAGAAATAACCAAAGAATAAGCCGTATAAGCTGAAATAACAGAAGAATAAGCCGAAAAAGCGAAATAGTAGAAGTTAAGCCGAAAACCCAGAAATAAAAGTAGATTAAGCTGAGGAAGAAGGAGAAGAAGCAGAAGAAGAAGTAATTAAAAAAGGAAAATATGCAGAAGAAACAGAAAAGGATGAAGAAAATGAAGGAGATGTAAACTACAACAAGAACAAGCAACTAGAAGAACAAGAAGAAGAAACATAAGAACAAGAGGAAAAAGTACATAACAGAAGAATAAGCCGAAAAAGCAGAAATAACAGAAGAATAACCTGAAGAAGAAGAAGCAGAAGAATCAGAAGAAGATGTAATTGAAAAATCAAAAAAAGAAGAATATACAGAAGAGGCAGAAGAAGAAGGACATGTAGAACTACAAGAAGAGAAAGAACTAGAAAAAAGGAAGAACAAGAAGAAGAAACAGAAGAATAAGCTGAAGAAGATGGAGAAGATGCAGAAGAAGAGGTAATTGAAAAAGCAGAAAATGCAGAAGAAACAGAAGATGAAGAAGAAGAAGGAGATGTGGAACTACAAGAAAATGAGGAACTATAAACAACAAGAACAAGAAGAGGAAACAGAAGAATAATAGGAAATAGCAGAAATAACTAAAGAATAAGCCGAAAAATCAGAAAGAACAGAAGAATAAGCCGAAAACGCGAATTAATAGAAGAATAAGCCGAAAAACAAGAAATAACAGAAGAATAAGCCGAAAAACCGAATTAATAGAAGAATAAGCCGAAAAACAAGAAATAACAGAAGAATAAGCCGAAAAACCGAATTAATAGAAGAATAAGCCGAAAAACAAGAAATAACAGTAGATTAAGCAGAGGAAAAGCAGAAGAAGCAGAAGAAGCAATTGAAAAAGCAAAATATGCAGAAGAAACAGAGGACGATGAAGAAAAAGAAGAAAGAGGTGTAGAACTCCAAGAACAAGAAGAACCAGAAAAACACAAGAATAAACAGAAGACTAAGATGAAAAAGCATAAATAACAAAAGAATAAGCCGTAAAAGCAGAAATAACGGAAAAATAAGCTGAAAAACCATAAATAAGAGAAGAATAAGCCGAAAAAGCAGAAATAACAGAGCAATAAGCAGCAAAAGCAGAAATAACAGAAGAAGAAGCTGTAGAAGAAGCAGAAGAACCAGAAGAAGAAGATGTAATTGAAAGAGCAAAAATTGCAGAAGAAACAGAACAAGATGAAGAAAAAGAAGAAGGAGATGTAGAACTACAAGAGGAACTAGAAGAACAACAAGAACAAGAAGAGGAAACAGAAGAATAATATGAAATAGCAGAAATAACTAAAGAATAAGCCGAAAAATCAGAAAGAAGAGAAGAATAAGCCGAAAAAGCAAATTAATAGGAGAGTAAGCCGAAAAAAAAGAAAGAACAGTAGATTAAGCAGAGGAAAAAGCAGAAGAAGCAGAAGAAGCAATTGAAAAAGCAAAATATGCAGAAGAAACAGAGGACGATGAAGAAAAAGAAGAAGGAGGTGTAGCATTCCAAGAACAAGAAGAACCAGAAAAACACAAGAATAAACAGAAGACTAAGATGAAAAAGCAGAAATAACCAAAGAATAAGCCGTAAAAGCAGAAATAACGGGAAAATAAGCTGAAAAACCATAAATAAGAGAAGATTAAGCCGAAAAAGCAGAAATAACAGAGGAATAAGAAGCAAAAGCAGAAATAACAGAAGAAGAAGCTGAAGAAGAAGCAGAAGAACCAGAAGAAGAAGATGTAATTGAAAGAGCAAAAATTGCAGAAGAAACAGAAGAAGATGAAGAAAAAGAAGAAGGAGATGTAGAACTACAAGAGGAACTAGAAGAACAACAAGAACAAGAAGAGGAAACAGACGAATAAGAGGAAAAACAGAAATAACCAAAGAATAAGCCGTATAAGCTGAAATAACAGAAGAATAAGCCGAAAATGCGAAAGAGTAGAAGTTAAGCCGAAAACCCAGAAATAAAAATAGATTAAGTTGTGGAAGAAGGAGAAGAAGCAGAAGAAGAAGTAATTAAAAAAGCAAAATATGCCGAAGAAACAGAAAGAAGATGAAGAAAATGAAGGAGATGTAGAACTACAACAAGAACAAGCACTAGAAGAACAAGAAGAACAAGAAGAAGAAACATAAGAATAAGAGGGAAAAGTACATAACAGAAGAATAAGCCGAAAAAGCAGAAATAACAGAAGAATAACCTGAAGAAGAAGAAGCAGAAGAATCAGAAGAAGATGTAATTGAAAAGCAAAAAAAGAAGAATATACAGAAGAGGCAGAAGAAGAAGGACATGTAGAACTACAAGAAGAGAAAGAACTAGAAAAAAGGAAGAACAAGAAGAAGAAACAGAAGAATAAGCTGAAGAAGATGGAGAAGATGCAGAAGAAGAGGTAATTGAAAAAGCAGAAAATGCAGAAGAAACAGAAGATGAAGAAGAAGAAGGAGATGTGGAACTACAAGAAAATGAGGAAATATAAACAACAAGAACAAGAAGAGGAAACAGAAGAATAATAGGAAATAGCAGAAATAACTAAAGAATAAGCCGAAAAATCAGAAAGAACAGAAGAATAAGCCGAAAAAGCGAATTAATAGAAGAATAAGCCGAAAAACAAGAAATAACAGTAGATTAAGCAGAGAAAAAAAGCAGAAGAAGCAGAAGAAGCAATTGAAAAAGCAAAATATGCAGAAGAAACAGAGGACGATGATGAAAAAGAAGAAGGAGGTGTAGAACTCCAAGAACAAGAAGAACCAGAAAAACACAAGAATAAACAGAAGACTAAGATGAAAAAGCAGAAATAACAAAAGAATAAGCCGTAAAAGCA
Organism: Talpa europaea; assembly: GCF_964194135.1. Taxonomy (NCBI): domain Eukaryota; kingdom Metazoa; phylum Chordata; class Mammalia; order Eulipotyphla; family Talpidae; genus Talpa; species Talpa europaea. The sequence continues at coordinate 30,224 of NW_028167907.1, forward strand.
GAAATAACGGAAAAATAAGCTGAAAAACCATAAATAAGAGAAGAATAAGCCGAAAAAGCAGAAATAACAGAGCAATAAGCAGCAAAAGCAGAAATAACAGAAGAAGAAGCTGAAGAAGAAGCAGAAGAACCAGAAGAAGAAGATGTAATTGAAAGAGCAAAAATTGCAGAAGAAACAGAACAAGATGAAGAAAAAGAAGAAGGAGATGTAGAACTACAAGAGGAACTAGAAGAACAACAAGAACAAGAAGAGGAAACAGACGAATAAGAGGAAAAACAGAAATAACCAAAGAATAAGCCGTATAAGCTGAAATAACAGAAGAATAAGCCGAAAAAGCGAAATAGTAGAAGTTAAGCCGAAAACCCAGAAATAAAAGTAGATTAAGCTGAGGAAGAAGGAGAAGAAGCAGAAGAAGAAGTAATTAAAAAAGCAAAATATGCTGAAGAAACAGAAGAAGATGAAGAAAATGAAGGAGATGTAGAACTACAACAAGAACAAGCAACTAGAAGACAAGAAGAACAAGAAGAAGAAACATAAGTATAAGAGGAAAAGTACATAACAGAAGAATAAGCCGAAAAAGCAGAAATAACAGAAGAATAACCTGAAGAAGAAGAAGCAGAAGAATCAGAAGAAGATGTAATTGAAAAATCAAAAAAAGAAGAATATACAGAAGAGGCAGAAGAAGAAGGACATGTAGAACTACAAGAAGAGAAAGAACTAGAAAAAAGGAAGAACAAGAAGAAGAAACAGAAGAATAAGCTGAAGAAGATGGAGAAGATGCAGAAGAAGAGGTAATTGAAAAAGCAGAAAATGCAGAAGAAACAGAAGATGAAGAAGAAGAAGGAGATGTGGAACTACAAGAAAATGAGGAACTATAAACAACAAGAACAAGAAGAGGAAACAGAAGAATAATAGGAAATAGCAGAAATAACTAAAGAATAAGCCGAAAAATCAGAAAGAACAGAAGAATAAGCCGAAAACGCGAATTAATAGAAGAATAAGCCGAATAACAAGAAATAACAGAAGAATAAGCCGAAAAACCGAATTAATAGAAGAATAAGCCGAAAAACAAGAAATAACAGTAGATTAAGCAGAGGAAAAGCAGAAGAAGCAGAAGAAGCAATTGAAAAAGCAAAATATGCAGAAGAAACAGAGGACGATGAAGAAAAAGAAGAAAGAGGTGTAGAACTCCAAGAACAAGAAGAACCAGAAAAACACAGGAATAAACAGAAGACTAAGATGAAAAAGCATAAATAACAAAAGAATAAGCCGTAAAAGCAGAAATAACGGAAAAATAAGCTGAAAAACCATAAATAAGAGAAGAATAAGCCGAAAAAGCAGAAATAACAGAGCAATAAGCAGCAAAAGCAGAAATAACAGAAGAAGAAGCTGTAGAAGAAGCAGAAGAACCAGAAGAAGAAGATGTAATTGAAAGAGCAAAAATTGCAGAAGAAATAGAACAAGATGAAGAAAAAGAAGAAGGAGATGTAGAACTACAAGAGGAACTAGAAGAACAACAATAACAAGAAGAGGAAACAGAAGAATAATATGAAATAGCAGAAATAACTAAAGAATAAGCCGAAAAATCAGAAAGAAGAGAAGAATAAGCCGAAAAAGCAAATTAATAGGAGAGTAAGCCGAAAAAAAAGAAAGAACAGTAGATTAAGCAGAGGAAAAAGCAGAAGAAGCAGAAGAAGCAATTGAAAAAGCAAAATATGCAGAAGAAACAGAGGACGATGAAGAAAAAGAAGAAGGAGGTGTAGCATTCCAAGAACAAGAAGAACCAGAAAAACACAAGAATAAACAGAAGACTAAGATGAAAAAGCAGAAATAACCAAAGAATAAGCCGTAAAAGCAGAAATAACGGGAAAATAAGCTGAAAAACCATAAATAAGAGAAGATTAAGCCGAAAAAGCAGAAATAACAGAGGAATAAGAAGCAAAAGCAGAAATAACAGAAGAAGAAGCTGAAGAAGAAGCAGAAGAACCAGAAGAAGAAGATGTAATTGAAAGAGCAAAAATTGCAGAAGAAACAGAAGAAGATGAAGAAAAAGAAGAAGGAGATGTAGAACTACAAGAGGAACTAGAAGAACAACAAGAACAAGAAGAGGAAACAGACGAATAAGAGGAAAAACAGAAATAACCAAAGAATAAGCCGTATAAGCTGAAATAACAGAAGAATAAGCCGAAAATGCGAAAGAGTAGAAGTTAAGCCGAAAACCCAGAAATAAAAATAGATTAAGTTGTGGAAGAAGGAGAAGAAGCAGAAGAAGAAGTAATTAAAAAAGCAAAATATGCCGAAGAAACAGAAAGAAGATGAAGAAAATGAAGGAGATGTAGAACTACAACAAGAACAAGCACTAGAAGAACAAGAAGAACAAGAAGAAGAAACATAAGAATAAGAGGGAAAAGTACATAACAGAAGAATAAGCCGAAAAAGCAGAAATAACAGAAGAATAACCTGAAGAAGAAGAAGCAGAAGAATCAGAAGTAGATGTAATTGAAAAGCAAAAAAAGAAGAATATACAGAAGAGGCAGAAGAAGAAGGACATGTAGAACTACAAGAAGAGAAAGAACTAGAAAAAAGGAAGAACAAGAAGAAGAAACAGAAGAATAAGCTGAAGAAGATGGAGAAGATGCAGAAGAAGAGGTAATTGAAAAAGCAGAAAATGCAGAAGAAACAGAAGATGAAGAAGAAGAAGGAGATGTGGAACTACAAGAAAATGAGGAAATATAAACAACAAGAACAAGAAGAGGAAACAGAAGAATAATAGGAAATAGCAGAAATAACTAAAGAATAAGCCGAAAAATCAGAAAGAACAGAAGAATAAGCCGAAAAAGCGAATTAATAGAAGAATAAGCCGAAAAACAAGAAATAACAGTAGATTAAGCAGAGAAAAAAAGCAGAAGAAGCAGAAGAAGCAATTGAAAAAGCAAAATATGCAGAAGAAACAGAGGACGATGATGAAAAAGAAGAAGGAGGTGTAGAACTCCAAGAACAAGAAGAACCAGAAAAACACAAGAATAAACAGAAGACTAAGATGAAAAAGCATAAATAACAAAAGAATAAGCCGTAAAAGCAGAAATAACGGAAAAATAAGCTGAAAAACCATAAATAAGAGAAGAATAAGCCGAAAAAGCAGAAATAACAGAGCAATAAGCAGCAAAAGCAGAAATAACAGAAGAAGAAGCTGAAGAAGAAGCAGAAGAACCAGAAGAAGAAGATGTAATTGAAAGAGCAAAAATTGCAGAAGAAACAGAACAAGATGAAGAAAAAGAAGAAGGAGATGTAGAACTACAAGAGGAACTAGAAGAACAACAAGAACAAGAAGAGGAAACAGACGAATAAGAGGAAAAACAGAAATAACCAAAGAATAAGCCGTATAAGCTGAAATAACAGAAGAATAAGCCGAAAAAGCGAAATAGTAGAAGTTAAGCCGAAAACCCAGAAATAAAAGTAGATTAAGCTGAGGAAGAAGGAGAAGAAGCAGAAGAAGAAGTAATTAAAAAAGGAAAATATGCAGAAGAAACAGAAAAGGATGAAGAAAATGAAGGAGATGTAAACTACAACAAGAACAAGCAACTAGAAGAACAAGAAGAAGAAACATAAGAACAAGAGGAAAAAGTACATAACAGAAGAATAAGCCGAAAAAGCAGAAATAACAGAAGAATAACCTGAAGAAGAAGAAGCAGAAGAATCAGAAGAAGATGTAATTGAAAAATCAAAAAAAGAAGAATATACAGAAGAGGCAGAAGAAGAAGGACATGTAGAACTACAAGAAGAGAAAGAACTAGAAAAAAGGAAGAACAAGAAGAAGAAACAGAAGAATAAGCTGAAGAAGATGGAGAAGATGCAGAAGAAGAGGTAATTGAAAAAGCAGAAAATGCAGAAGAAACAGAAGATGAAGAAGAAGAAGGAGATGTGGAACTACAAGAAAATGAGGAACTATAAACAACAAGAACAAGAAGAGGAAACAGAAGAATAATAGGAAATAGCAGAAATAACTAAAGAATAAGCCGAAAAATCAGAAAGAACAGAAGAATAAGCCGAAAACGCGAATTAATAGAAGAATAAGCCGAAAAACAAGAAATAACAGAAGAATAAGCCGAAAAACCGAATTAATAGAAGAATAAGCCGAAAAACAAGAAATAACAGAAGAATAAGCCGAAAAACCGAATTAATAGAAGAATAAGCCGAAAAACAAGAAATAACAGTAGATTAAGCAGAGGAAAAGCAGAAGAAGCAGAAGAAGCAATTGAAAAAGCAAAATATGCAGAAGAAACAGAGGACGATGAAGAAAAAGAAGAAAGAGGTGTAGAACTCCAAGAACAAGAAGAACCAGAAAAACACAAGAATAAACAGAAGACTAAGATGAAAAAGCAGAAATAACAAAAGAATAAGCCGTAAAAGCAGAAAAAACGGAAAAATAAGCTGAAAAACCATAAATAAGAGAAGAATAAGCCGAAAAAGCAGAAATAACAGAGCAATAAGCAGCAAAAGCAGAAATAACAGAAGAAGAAGCTGAGGAAGAAGCAGAAGAACCAGAAGAAGAAGATGTAATTGAAAGAGCAAAAATTGCAGAAGAAAGAGAAGAAGATGAAGAAAAAGAAGAAGGAGATGTAGAACTACAAGAGGAACTAGAAGAACAACAAGAACAAGAAGAGGAAACAGACGAATAAGAGGAAAAACAGAAATAACCAAAGAATAAGCCGTATAAGCTGAAATAACAGAAGAATAAGCCGAAAAAGCGAAATCGTAGAAGTTAAGCCGAAAACCCAGAAATAAAAGTAGATTAAGCTGAGGAAGAAGGAGAAGAAGCAGAAGAAGAAGTAATTAAAAAAGGAAAATATGCAGAAGAAACAGAACAGGATGAAGAAAATGAAGGAGATGTAAACTACAACAAGAACAAGCAACTAGAAGAACAAGAAGAAGAAACATAAGAACAAGAGGAAAAAGTACATAACAGAAGAATAAGCCGAAAAAGCAGTAATAACAGAAGAATAACCTGAAGAAGAAGAAGCAGAAGAATCAGAAGAAGATGTAATTGAAAAAGCAAAAAATATCAGAATATACAGAAGAGGCTGAAGAAGAAGGACATGTAGAACTACAAGAAGAGAAACAACTAGAAAAAAGGAAGAACAAGAAGAAGAAACAGATGAATAAGACAAAAAAGCAGAAAAAAGTGAAGAATAAGCTGAAGAAGATGGAGAAGTAGCAGAAGAGGTAATTGAAAAAGCAGAAAATGCAGAAGAAACAGAAGATGAAGAAGAAGAAGGAGATGTGGAACTACAAGAAAATGAGGAACTATAAACAACAAGAACAAGAAGAGGAAACAGAAGAATAATAGGAAATAGCAGAAATCACTAAAGAATAAGCCGAAAAATCAGAAAGAACAGAAGAATAAGCCGAAAAAGCGAATTAATAGAAGAATAAGCCGAAAAACAAGAAATAACAGTAGATTAAGCAGAGGAAAAAGCAGAAGAAGCAGAAGAAGCAATTGAAAAAGCAAAATATGCAGAAGAAACAGAGGACGATGAAGAAAAAGAAGAAGGAGGTGTACAACTCCAAGAACAAGAAGAACCAGAAAAACACAAGAATAAACAGAAGACTAAGATGATAAAGCAGAAATAACAAAAGAATAAGCCGTAAAAGCAGAAATAACGGAAAAATAAGCTGAAAAACCATAAATAAGAGAAGAATAAGCCGAAAAAGCAGAAATAACAGAGCAATAAGCAGCAAAAGCAGAAATAACAGAAGAAGAAGCTGAAGAAGGAGCAGAAGAACCAGAAGAAGAAGATGTAATTGAAAGAGCAAAAATTGCAGAAGAAACAGAAAAGATGAAGAAAAATAAGAAGGAGATGTAGAACTACAAGAGGAACTAGAAGAACAACAAGAACAAGAAGAGGAAACAGACGAATAAGAGGAAAAACAGAAATAACCAAAGAATAAGCCGTATAAACTGAAATAACAGAAGAATAAGCCGAAAAAGCGAAATAGTAGAAGTTAAGCCGAAAACCCAGAAATAAAAGTAGATTAAGCTGAGGAAGAAGGAGAAGAAGCAGAAGAAGAAGTAATTAAAAAAGCAAAATATGCAGAAGAAACGGAAAGAAGATGAAGAAAATGAAGGAGATGTAGAACTACAACAAGAACAAGCACTAGAAGAACAAGAAGAACAAGAAGAAGAAACATAAGAAAAAGAGGGAAAAGTACATAACAGAAGAATAAGCCGAAAAAGCAGAAATAGCAGAAGAATAACCTGAAGAAGAAGAAGCAGAAGAATCAGAAGAAGATGTAATTGAAAAAGCAAAAATATCAGAATATACAGAAGAGGCTGAAGAAGAAGGACATGTAGAACTACAAGAAGAGAAAGAACTAGAAAAAAGGAAGAACAAGAAGAAGAAACAGAAGAATAAGACGAAAAAGCAGAAAAAAGTGAAGAATAAGCTGAAGAAGATGGAGAAGTAGCAGAAGAGGTAATTGAAAAAGCAGAAAATGCAGAAGAAACAGAAGATGAAGAAGAAGAAGGAGATGTGGAACTATATGAAAATGAGGAACTATAAACAACAAGAACAAGAAGAGGAAACAGAAGAATAATAGGAAATAGCAGAAATCACTAAAGAATAAGCCGAAAAATCAGAAAGAACAGAAGAATAAGCCGAAAAAGCGAATTAATAGAAGAATAAGCCGAAAAACAAGAAATAACAGTAGATTAAGCAGAGGAAAAAGCAGAAGAAGCAGAAGAAGCAATTGAAAAAGCAAAATATGCAGAAGAAACAGAGGACGATGAAGAAAAAGAAGAAGGAGGTGTACAACTCCAAGAACAAGAAGAACCAGAAAAACACAAGAATAAACAGAAGACTAAGATGATAAAGCAGAAATAACAAAAGAATAAGCCGTAAAAGCAGAAATAACGGAAAAATAAGCTGAAAAACCATAAATAAGAGAAGAATAAGCCGAAAAAGCAGAAATAACAGAGCAATAAGCAGCAAAAGCAGAAATATCAGAAGAAGAAGCTGAAGAAGGAGCAGAAGAACCAGAAGAAGAAGATGTAATTGAAAGAGCAAAAATTGCAGAAGAAACAGAAAAGATGAAGAAAAAGAAGAAGGAGATGTAGAACTACAAGAGGAACTAGAAGAACAACAAGAACAAGAAGAGGAAACAGACGAATAAGAGGAAAAACAGAAATAACCAAAGAATAAGCCGTATAAACTGAAATAACAGAAGAATAAGCCGAAAAAGCGAAATAGTAGAAGTTAAGCCGAAAACCCAGAAATAAAAGTAGATTAAGCTGAGGAAGAAGGAGAAGAAGCAGAAGAAGAAGTAATTAAAAAAGCAAAATATGCAGAAGAAACGGAAAGAAGATGAAGAAAATGAAGGAGATGTAGAACTACAACAAGAACAAGCACTAGAAGAACAAGAAGAACAAGAAGAAGAAACATAAGAAAAAGAGGGAAAAGTACATAACAGAAGAATAAGCCGAAAAAGCAGAAATAGCAGAAGAATAACCTGAAGAAGAAGAAGCAGAAGAATCAGAAGAAGATGTAATTGAAAAAGCAAAAATATCAGAATATACAGAAGAGGCTGAAGAAGAAGGACATGTAGAACTACAAGAAGAGAAAGAACTAGAAAAAAGGAAGAACAAGAAGAAGAAACAGAAGAATAAGACGAAAAAGCAGAAAAAAGTGAAGAATAAGCTGAAGAAGATGGAGAAGTAGCAGAAGAGGTAATTGAAAAAGCAGAAAATGCAGAAGAAACAGAAGATGAAGAAGAAGAAGGAGATGTGGAACTACAAGAAAATGAGGAACTATAAACAACAAGAACAAGAAGAGGAAACAGAAGAATAATAGGAAATAGCAGAAATCACTAAAGAATAAGCCGAAAAATCAGAAAGAACAAAAGAATAAGCCGGAAAAGCGAATTAATAGAAGAATAAGCCGAAAAACAAGAAATAACAGTACATTAAGCAGAGGAAAAAACAGAAGAAGCAGAAGAAGCAATTGAAAAAGCAAAATATGCAGAAGAAACAGAGGACGATGAAGAAAAAGAAGAAGGAGGTGTAGAACTCCAAGAACAAGAAGAACCAGAAAAACACAAGAATAAACAGAAGACTAAGATGATAAAGCAGAAATAACAAAAGAATAAGCCGTAAAAGCAGAAATAAAGGAAAAATAAGCTGAAAAACCATAAATAAGAGAAGAATAAGCCAAAAAAGCAGAAATAACAGAGCAATAAGCAGCAAAAGCAGAAATAACAGAAGAAGAAGCTGAAGAAGGAGCAGAAGAACCAGAAGAAGAAGATGTAATTGAAAGAGCAAAAATTGCAGAAGAAACAGAAGAAGATGAAGAAAAAGAAGAAGGAGATGTAGAACTACAAGAGGAACTAGAAGAACAACAAGAACAAGAAGAGGAAACAGACGAATAAGAGGAAAAACAGAAATAACCAAAGAATAAGCCGTATAAGCTGAAATAACAGAAGAATAAGCCGAAAAAGCGAAATAGTAGAAGTTAAGCCGAAAACCCAGAAATAAAAGTAGATTAAGCTGAGGAAGAAGGAGAAGAAGCAGAAGAAGAAGTAATTAAAAAAGCAAAATATGCAGAAGAAACGGAAAGAAGATGAAGAAAATGAAGGAGATGTAGAACTACAACAAGAACAAGCACTAGAAGAACAAGAAGAACAAGAAGAAGAAACATAAGAATAAGAGGGAAAAGTACATAACAGAAGAATAAGCCGAAAAAGCAGAAATAGCAGAAGAATAACCTGAAGAAGAAGAAGCAGAAGAATCAGAAGAAGATGTAATTGAAAAAGCAAAAATATCAGAATATACAGAAGAGGCTGAAGAAGAAGGATATGTAGAACTACAAGAAGAGAAAGAACTAGAAAAAAGGAAGAACAAGAAGAAGAAACAGAAGAATAAGCTGAAGAAGATGGAGAAGATGCAGAAGAAGAGGTAATTGAAAAAGCAGAAAATGCAGAAGAAACAGAAGATGAAGAAGAAGAAGGAGATGTGGAACTACAAGAAAATGAGGAGCTATAAACAACAAGAACAAGAAGAGGAAACAGAAGAATAATAGGAAATAGCAGAAATCACTAAAGAATAAGCCGAAAAATCAGAAAGAACAGAAGAATAAGTCGGAAAAGCGAATTAATAGAAGAATAAGCCGAAAAACAAGAAATAACAGTAGATTAAGCAGAGGAAAAAGCAGAAGAAGCAGAAGAAGCAATTGAAAAAGCAAAATATGCAGAAGAAACAGAGGACGATGAAGAAAAAGAAGAAGGAGGTGTAGAACTCCAAGAACAAGAAGAACCAGAAAAACACAAGAATAAACAGAAGACTAAGATGAAAAAGCAGAAATAAAAAAAGAATAAGCCGTAAAAGCAGAAATAACGGAAAAATAAGCTGAAAAACCATAAATAAGAGAAGAATAAGCCGAAAAAGCAGAAATAACAGAGCAATAAGCAGCAAAAGCAGAAATAACAGAAGAAGAAGCTGAGGAAGAAGCAGAAGAACCAGAAGAAGAAATGTAATTGAAAGAGCAAAAATTGCAGAAGAAAGAGAAGAAGATGAAGAAAAAGAAGAAGGAGATGTAGAACTACAAGAGGAACTAGAAGAACAACAAGAACAAGAAGAGGAAACAGACGAATAAGAGGAAAAACAGAAATAACCAAAGAATAAGCCGTATAAGCTGAAATAACAGAAGAATAAGCCGAAAAAGCGAAATAGTAGAAGTTAAGCCAAAAACCCAGAAATAAAAGTAGATTAAGCTGAGGAAGAAGGAGAAGAAGCAGAAGAAGAAGTAATTAAAAAAGGAAAATATGCAGAAGAAACAGAAAAGGATGAAGAAAATGAAGGAGATGTAAACTACAACAAGAACAAGCAACTAGAAGAACAAGAAGAAGAAACATAAGAACAAGAGGAAAAAGTACATAACAGAAGAATAAGCCGAAAAAGCAGTAATAACAGAAGAATAACCTGAAGAAGAAGAAGCAGAAGAATCAGAAGAAGATGTAATTGAAAAAGCAAAAATATCAGAATATACAGAAGAGGCTGAAGAAGAAGGACATGTAGAACTACAAGAAGAGAAAGAACTAGAAAAAAGGAAGAACAAGAAGAAGCAACAGAAGAATAAGCTGAAGAAGATGGAGAAGATGCAGAAGAAGAGGTAATTGAAAAAGCAGAAAATGCAGAAGAAACAGAAGATGAAGAAGAAGAAGAAGGAGATGTGGAACTACAAGAAAATGAGGAACGATAAACAACAAGAACAAGAAGAGGAAACAGAAGAATAATAGGAAATAGCAGAAATCACTAAAGAATAAGCCGAAAAATCAGAAAGAACAGAAGAATAAGCCGGAAAAACGAATTAATAGAAGAATAAGCCGAAAAACAAGAAATAACAGTAGATTAAGCAGAGGAAAAAGCAGAAGAAGCAGAAGAAGCAATTGAAAAAGCAAAATATGCAGAAGAAACAGAGGACGATGAAGAAAAAGAAGAAGGAGGTGTAGAACTCCAAGAACAAGAAGAACCAGAAAAACACAAGAATAAACAGAAGACTAAGATGAAAAAGCAGAAATAACAAAAGAATAAGCCGTAAAAGCAGAAAAAACGGAAAAATAAGCTGAAAAACCATAAATAAGAGAAGAATAAGCCGAAAAAGCAGAAATAACAGAGCAATAAGCAGCAAAAGCAGAAATAACAGAAGAAGAAGCTGAGGAAGAAGCAGAAGAACCAGAAGAAGAAGATGTAATTGAAAGAGCAAAAATTGCAGAAGAAAGAGAAGAAGATGAAGAAAAAGAAGAAGGAGATGTAGAACTACAAGAGGAACTAGAAGAACAACAAGAACAAGAAGAGGAAACAGACGAATAAGAGGAAAAACAGAAATAACCAAAGAATAAGCCGTATAAGCTGAAATAACAGAAGAATAAGCCGAAAAAGCGAAATCGTAGAAGTTAAGCCGAAAACCCAGAAATAAAAGTAGATTAAGCTGAGGAAGAAGGAGAAGAAGCAGAAGAAGAAGTAATTAAAAAAGGAAAATATGCAGAAGAAACAGAACAGGATGAAGAAAATGAAGGAGATGTAAACTACAACAAGAACAAGCAACTAGAAGAACAAGAAGAAGAAACATAAGAACAAGAGGAAAAAGTACATAACAGAAGAATAAGCCGAAAAAGCAGTAATAACAGAAGAATAACCTGAAGAAGAAGAAGCAGAAGAATCAGAAGAAGATGTAATTGAAAAAGCAAAAAATATCAGAATATACAGAAGAGGCTGAAGAAGAAGGACATGTAGAACTACAAGAAGAGAAACAACTAGAAAAAAGGAAGAACAAGAAGAAGAAACAGATGAATAAGACAAAAAAGCAGAAAAAAGTGAAGAATAAGCTGAAGAAGATGGAGAAGTAGCAGAAGAGGTAATTGAAAAAGCAGAAAATGCAGAAGAAACAGAAGATGAAGAAGAAGAAGGAGATGTGGAACTACAAGAAAATGAGGAACTATAAACAACAAGAACAAGAAGAGGAAACAGAAGAATAATAGGAAATAGCAGAAATCACTAAAGAATAAGCCGAAAAATCAGAAAGAACAGAAGAATAAGCCGAAAAAGCGAATTAATAGAAGAATAAGCCGAAAAACAAGAAATAACAGTAGATTAAGCAGAGGAAAAAGCAGAAGAAGCAGAAGAAGCAATTGAAAAAGCAAAATATGCAGAAGAAACAGAGGACGATGAAGAAAAAGAAGAAGGAGGTGTACAACTCCAAGAACAAGAAGAACCAGAAAAACACAAGAATAAACAGAAGACTAAGATGATAAAGCAGAAATAACAAAAGAATAAGCCGTAAAAGCAGAAATAACGGAAAAATAAGCTGAAAAACCATAAATAAGAGAAGAATAAGCCGAAAAAGCAGAAATAACAGAGCAATAAGCAGCAAAAGCAGAAATATCAGAAGAAGAAGCTGAAGAAGGAGCAGAAGAACCAGAAGAAGAAGATGTAATTGAAAGAGCAAAAATTGCAGAAGAAACAGAAAAGATGAAGAAAAAGAAGAAGGAGATGTAGAACTACAAGAGGAACTAGAAGAACAACAAGTACAAGAAGAGGAAACAGACGAATAAGAGGAAAAACAGAAATAACCAAAGAATAAGCCGTATAAACTGAAATAACAGAAGAATAAGCCGAAAAAGCGAAATAGTAGAAGTTAAGCCGAAAACCCAGAAATAAAAGTAGATTAAGCTGAGGAAGAAGGAGAAGAAGCAGAAGAAGAAGTAATTAAAAAAGCAAAATATGCAGAAGAAACGGAAAGAAGATGAAGAAAATGAAGGAGATGTAGAACTACAACAAGAACAAGCACTAGAAGAACAAGAAGAACAAGAAGAAGAAACATAAGAAAAAGAGGGAAAAGTACATAACAGAAGAATAAGCCGAAAAAGCAGAAATAGCAGAAGAATAACCTGAAGAAGAAGAAGCAGAAGAATCAGAAGAAGATGTAATTGAAAAAGCAAAAATATCAGAATATACAGAAGAGGCTGAAGAAGAAGGACATGTAGAACTACAAGAAGAGAAAGAACTAGAAAAAAGGAAGAACAAGAAGAAGAAACAGAAGAATAAGACGAAAAAGCAGAAAAAAGTGAAGAATAAGCTGAAGAAGATGGAGAAGTAGCAGAAGAGGTAATTGAAAAAGCAGAAAATGCAGAAGAAACAGAAGATGAAGAAGAAGAAGGAGATGTGGAACTACAAGAAAATGAGAAACTATAAACAACAAGAACAAGAAGAGGAAACAGAAGAATAATAGGAAATAGCAGAAATCACTAAAGAATAAGCCGAAAAATCAGAAAGAACAAAAGAATAAGCCGGAAAAGCGAATTAATAGAAGAATAAGCCGAAAAACAAGAAATAACAGTACATTAAGCAGAGGAAAAAACAGAAGAAGCAGAAGAAGCAATTGAAAAAGCAAAATATGCAGAAGAAACAGAGGACGATGAAGAAAAAGAAGAAGGAGGTGTAGAACTCCAAGAACAAGAAGAACCAGAAAAACACAAGAATAAACAGAAGACTAAGATGAAAAAGCAGAAATAAAAAAAGAATAAGCCGTAAAAGCAGAAATAACGGAAAAATAAGCTGAAAAACCATAAATAAGAGAAGAATAAGCCGAAAAAGCAGAAATAACAGAGCAATAAGCAGCAAAAGCAGAAATAACAGAAGAAGAAGCTGAGGAAGAAGCAGAAGAACCAGAAGAAGAAATGTAATTGAAAGAGCAAAAATTGCAGAAGAAAGAGAAGAAGATGAAGAAAAAGAAGAAGGAGATGTAGAACTACAAGAGGAACTAGAAGAACAACAAGAACAAGAAGAGGAAACAGACGAATAAGAGGAAAAACAGAAATAACCAAAGAATAAGCCGTATAAGCTGAAATAACAGAAGAATAAGCCGAAAAAGCGAAATAGTAGAAGTTAAGCCAAAAACCCAGAAATAAAAGTAGATTAAGGTGAGGAAGAAGGAGAAGAAGCAGAAGAAGAAGTAATTAAAAAAGGAAAATATACAGAAGAAACAGAAAAGGATGAAGAAAATGAAGGAGATGTAAACTACAACAAGAACAAGCAACTAGAAGAACAAGAAGAAGAAACATAAGAACAAGAGGAAAAAGTACATAACAGAAGAATAAGCCGAAAAAGCAGTAATAACAGAAGAATAACCTGAAGAAGAAGAAGCAGAAGAATCAGAAGAAGATGTAATTGAAAAAGCAAAAATATCAGAATATACAGAAGAGGCTGAAGAAGAAGGACATGTAGAACTACAAGAAGAGAAAGAACTAGAAAAAAGGAAGAACAAGAAGAAGAAACAGAAGAATAAGCTGAAGAAGATGGAGAAGATGCAGAAGAAGAGGTAATTGAAAAAGCAGAAAATGCAGAAGAAACAGAAGATGAAGAAGAAGAAGGAGATGTGGAACTACAAGAAAATGAGGAACGATAAACAACAAGAACAAGAAGAGGAAACAGAAGAATAATAGGAAATAGCGAAATCACTAAAGAATAAGCCGAAAAATCAGAAAGAACAGAAGAATAAGCCGGAAAAGCGAATTAATAGAAGAATAAGCCGAAAAACAAGAAATAACAGTAGATTAAGCAGAGGAAAAAGCAGAAGAAGCAGAAGAAGCAATTGAAAAAGCAAAATATGCAGAAGAAACAGAGGACGATGAAGAAAAAGAAGAAGGAGGTGTAGAACTCCAAGAACAAGAAGAACCAGAAAAACACAAGAATAAACAGAAGACTAAGATGAAAAAGCAGAAATAAAAAAAGAATAAGCCGTAAAAGCAGAAATAACGGAAAAATAAGCTGAAAAACCATAAATAAGAGAAGAATAAGCCGAAAAAGCAGAAATAACAGAGCAATAAGCAGCAAAAGCAGAAATAACAGAAGAAGAAGCTGAGGAAGAAGCAGAAGAACCAGAAGAAGAAGATGTAATTGAAAGAGCAAAAATTGCAGAAGAAAGAGAAGAAGATGAAGAAAAAGAAGAAGGAGATGTAGAACTACAAGAGGAACTAGAAGAACAACAAGAACAAGAAGAGGAAACAGACGAATAAGAGGAAAAACAGAAATAACCAAAGAATAAGCCGTATAAGCTGAAAAAACAGAAGAATAAGCCGAAAAAGCGAAATAGTAGAAGTTAAGCCGAAAACCCAGAAATAAAAGTAGATTAAGCTGAGGAAGAAGGAGAAGAAGCAGAAGAAGAAGTAATTAAAAAAGCAAAATATGCAGAAGAAACAGAACAGGATGAAGAAAATGAAGGAGATGTAAACTACAACAAGAACAAGAAACTAGAAGAACAAGAAGAAGAAACATAAGAACAAGAGGAAAATGTACATAACAGAAGAATAAGCCGAAAAAGCAGTAATAACAGAAGAATAACCTGAAGAAGAAGAAGCAGAAGAATCAGAAGAAGATGTAATTGAAAAAGCAAAAATATCAGAATATACAGAAGAGGCTGAAGAAGAAGGACATGTAGAACTACAAGAAGAGAAAGAACTAGAAAAAAGGAAGAACAAGAAGAAGAAACAGAAGAATAAGACGAAAAAGAAGAAAAAAGTGAAGAATAAGCTGAAGAAGATGGAGAAGTAGCAGAAGAGGTAATTGAAAAAGCAGAAAATGCAGAAGAAACAGAAGATGAAGAAGAAGAAGGAGATGTGGAACTACAAGAAAATGAGGAACTATAAACAACAAGAACAAGAAGAGGAAACAGAAGAATAATAGGAAATAGCAGAAATCACTAAAGAATAAGCCGAAAAATCAGAAAGAACAGAAGAATAAGCCGGAAAAGCGAATTAATAGAAGAATAAGCCGAAAAACAAGAAATAACAGTACATTAAGCAGAGGAAAAAGCAGAAGAAGCAGAAGAAGCAATTGAAAAAGCAAAATATGCAGAAGAAACAGAGGACGATGAAGAAAAAGAAGAAGGAGGTGTAGAACTCCAAGAACAAGAAGAACCAGAAAAACACAAGAATAAACAGAAGACTAAGATGATAAAGCAGAAATAACAAAAGAATAAGCCGTAAAAGCAGAAATAACGGAAAAATAAGCTGAAAAACCATAAATAAGAGAAGAATAAGCCGAAAAAGCAGAAATAACAGAGCAATAAGCAGCAAAAGCAGAAATAACAGAAGAAGAAGCTGAAGAAGGAGCAGAAGAACCAGAAGAAGAAGATGTAATTGAAAGAGCAAAAATTGCAGAAGAAACAGAAGAAGATGAAGAAAAAGAAGAAGGAGATGTAGAACTACAAGAGGAACTAGAAGAACAACAAGAACAAGAAGAGGAAACAGACGAATAAGAGGAAAAACAGAAATAACCAAAGAATAAGCCGTATAAGCTGAAATAACAGAAGAATAAGCCGAAAAAGCGAAATAGTAGAAGTTAAGCCGAAAACCCAGAAATAAAAGTAGATTAAGCTGAGGAAGAAGGAGAAGAAGCAGAAGAAGAAGTAATTAAAAAAGCAAAATATGCAGAAGAAACGGAAAGAAGATGAAGAAAATGAAGGAGATGTAGAACTACAACAAGAACAAGCACTAGAAGAACAAGAAGAACAAGAAGAAGAAACATAAGAATAAGAGGGAAAAGTACATAACAGAAGAATAAGCCGAAAAAGCAGAAATAGCAGAAGAATAACCTGAAGAAGAAGAAGCAGAAGAATCAGAAGAAGATGTAATTGAAAAATGAAAAAAAGAAGAATACACAGAAGAGGCAGAAGAAGAAGGACATGTAGAACTACAAGAAGAGAAAGAACTAGAAAAAAGGAAGAACAAGAAGAAGAAACAGAAGAATAAGCTGAAGAAGATGGAGAAGATGCAGAAGAAGAGGTAATTGAAAAAGCAGAAAATGCAGAAAAAACAGAAGATGAAGAAGAAGAAGGAGATGTGGAACTACAAGAAAATGAGGAACGATAAACAACAAGAACAAGAAGAGGAAACAGAAGAATAATAGGAAATAGCAGAAATCACTAAAGAATAAGCCGAAAAATCAGAAAGAACAGAAGAATAAGCCAGAAAAGCGAATTAATAGAAGAATAAGCCGAAAAACAAGAAATAACAGTAGATTAAGCAGAGGAAAAAGCAGAAGAAGCAGAAGAAGCAATTGAAAAAGCAAAATATGCAGAAGAAACAGAGGACGATGAAGAAAAAGAAGAAGGAGGTGTAGAACTCCAAGAACAAGAAGAACCAGAAAAACACAAGAATAAACAGAAGACTAAGATGAAAAAGCAGAAATAAAAAAAGAATAAGCCGTAAAAGCAGAAATAACGGAAAAATAAGCTGAAAAACCATAAATAAGAGAAGAATAAGCCGAAAAAGCAGAAATAACAGAGCAATAAGCAGCAAAAGCAGAAATAACAGAAGAAGAAGCTGAGGAAGAAGCAGAAGAACCAGAAGAAGAAGATGTAATAGAAAGAGCAAAAATTGCAGAAGAAAGAGAAGAAGATGAAGAAAAAGAAGGAGATGTAGAACTACAAGAGGAACTACAAGAACAACAAGAACAAGAAGAGGAAACAGACGAATAAGAGGAAAAACAGAAATAACCAAAGAATAAGCCGTATAAGCTGAAATAACAGAAGAATAAGCCGAAAAAGCGAAATAGTAGAAGTTAAGCAAAAAACCCACAAATAAAAGTAGATTAAGCTGAGGAAGAAGGAGAAGCAGCAGAAGAAGAAGTAATTAAAAAAGGAAAATATGCATTAGAAACAGAACAGGATGAAGAAAATGAAGGAGATGTAAACTACAACAAGAACAAGCAACTAGAAGAACAAGAAGAAGAAACATAAGAACAAGAGGAAAAAGTACATAACAGAAGAATAAGCCGAAAAAGCAGAAATAACAGAAGAATAACCTGAAGAAGAAGAAGCAGAAGAATCAGAAGAAGATGTAATTGAAAAAGCAAAAAAATCAGAATATACAGAAGAGGCTGAAGAAGAAGGACATGTAGAACTACAAGAAGAGAAAGAACTAGAAAAAAGGAAGAACAAGAAGAAGAAACAGAAGAATAAGACAATAAAGCAGAAAAAAGTGAAGAATAAGCTGAAGAAGATGGAGAAGTAGCAGAAGAGGTAATTGAAAAAGCAGAAAATGCAGAAGAAACAGAAGATGAAGAAGAAGAAGGAGATGTGGAACTACAAGAAAATGAGGAACTATAAACAACAAGAACAAGAAGAGGAAACAGAAGAATAATAGGAAATAGCAGAAATCACTAAAGAATAAGCCGAAAAATCAGAAAGAACAGAAGAATAAGCCGAAAAAGCGAATTAATAGAAGAATAAGCCGAAAAACAAGAAATAACAGTAGATTAAGCAGAGGAAAAAGCAGAAGAAGCAGAAGAAGCAATTGAAAAAGCAAAATATGCAGAAGAAACAGAGGACGATGAAGAAAAAGAAGAAGGAGGTGTAGAACTCCAAGAACAAGAAGAACCAGAAAAACACAAGAATAAACAGAAGACTAAGATGAAAAAGCAGAAATAACAAAAGAATAAGCCGTAAAAGCAGAAATAACGGAAAAATAAGCTGAAAAACCATAAATAAGAGAAGAATAAGCCGAAAAAGCAGAAATAACAGAGCAATAAGCAGCCAAAGCAGAAATAACAGAAGAAGAAGCTGAAGAAGAAGCAGAAGAACCAGAAGATGAAGATGTAATTGAAAGAGCAAAAATTGCAGAAGAAACAGAACAAGGTGAAGAAAAAGAAGGAGATGTAGAACTACAAGAGGAAATAGAAGAAAAACAAGAACAAGAAGAGGAAACAGAAGAATAATAGGAAATAGCAGAAATAACTAAAGAATAAGCCGAAAAATCAGAAAGAAGAGAAGAATAAGCCGAAAAAGCATATTAATAGGAGAGTAAGCCGAAAAACAAGAAATAACAGTAGATTAAGCAGAGGAAAATGCAGAAGAAGCAGAAGAAGCAATTGAAAAAGCAAAATATGCAGAAGAAACAGAGGACGATGACGAAAAAGAAGAAGGCGGTGTAGCATTCCAAGAACAAGAAGAACCAGAAAAACACAAGAATAAAGAGAAGACTAAGATGAAAAAGCAGAAATAACCAAAGAATAAGCCGTAAAAGCAGAAATAACGGGAAAATAAGCTGAAAAACCATAAATAAGAAAAGAATAAGCCGAAAAAGCAGAAATAACAGAGGAATAAGAAGCAAAAGCAGAAATAACAGAAGAAGAAGCTGAAGAAGAAGCAGAAGAACCAGAAGAAGAAGATGTAATTGAAAGAGCAAAAATTGCAGAAGAAACAGAAGAAGATGAAGAAAAAGAAGAAGGAGATGTAGAACTACAAGAGGATCTAGAAGAACAACAAGAACAAGAAGAGGAAACAGACGAATAAGAGGAAAAACAGAAATAACCAAAGAATAAGCCGTATAAGCTGAAATAACAGAAGAATAAGCCGAAAAACCGAAATAGTAGAAGTTAAGCCGAAAACCCAGAAATAAAAGTAGATTAAGCTGAGGAAGAAGGAGAAGAAGCAGAAGAAGAAGTAATTAAAAAAGGAAAATATGCAGAAGAAACAGAACAGGATGAAGAAAATGAAGGAGATGTAAACTACAACAAGAACAAGCAACTAGAAGAACAAGAAGAAGAAACATAAGAACAAGAGGAAAAAGTACATAACAGAAGAATAAGCCGAAAAAGCAGTAATAACAGAAGAATAAACTGAAGAAGAAGAAGCAGAAGAATCAGAAGAAGATGTAATTGAAAAAGCAAAAATATCAGAATATACACAAGAGGCTGAAGAAGAAGGACATGTAGAACTGCAAGAAGAGAAAGAACTAGAAAAAAGGAAGAACAAGAAGAAGAAACAGAAGAATAAGACGAAAAAGCAGAAAAAAGTGAAGAATAAGCTGAAGAAGATGGAGAAGTAGCAGAAGAGGTAATTGAAAAAGCAGAAAATGCAGAAGAAACAGAAGATGAAGAAGAAGAAGGAGATGTGGAAGTACAAGAAAATGAGGAACTATAAACAACAAGAACAAGAAGAGGAAACAGAAGAATAATAGGAAATAGCAGAAATCACTAAAGAATAAGCCGAAAAATCAGAAAGAACAGAAGAATAAGCCGAAAAAGCGAATTAATAGAAGAATAAGCCGAAAAACAACAAATAACAGTAGATTAAGCAGAGGAAAAAGCAGAAGAAGCAGAAGAAGCAATTGAAAAAGCAAAATATGCAGAAGAAACAGAGGACGATGATGAAAAAGAAGAAGGAGGTGTAGAACTCCAAGAACAAGAAGAACCAGAAAAACACAAGAATAAACAGAAGACTAAGATGAAAAAGCATAAATAACAAAAGAATAAGGCGTAAAAGCAGAAATAACGGAAAAATAAGCTGAAAAACCATAAATAAGAGAAGAATAAGCCGAAAAAGCAGAAATAACAGAGCAATAAGCAGCAAAAGCAGAAATAACAGAAGAAGAAGCTGAAGAAGAAGCAGAAGAACCAGAAGAAGAAGATGTAATTGAAAGAGCAAAAATTGCAGAAGAAACAGAACAAGATGAAGAAAAAGAAGAAGGAGATGTAGAACTACAAGAGGATCTAGAAGAACAACAAGAACAAGAAGAGGAAACAGACGAATAAGAGGAAAAACAGAAATAACCAAAGAATAAGCCGTATAAGCTGAAATAACAGAAGAATAAGCCGAAAAAGCGAAATAGTAGAAGTTAAGCCGAAAACCCAGAAATAAAAGTAGATTAAGCTGAGGAAGAAGGAGAAGAAGCAGAAGAAGAAGTAATTAAAAAAGGAAAATATGCAGAAGAAACAGAACAGGATGAAGAAAATGAAGGATATGTAAACTACAACAAGAACAAGCAACTAGAAGAACAAGAAGAAGAAACATAAGAATAAGAGGGAAAAGTACATAACAGAAGAATAAGCCGAAAAAGCAGAAATAACAGAAGAATAACCTGAAGAAGAAGAAGCAGAAGAATCAGAAGAAGATGTAATTGAAAAAGCAAAAATATCAGAATATACAGAAGAGGCTGAAGAAGAAGGACATGTAGAACTACAAGAAGAGAAAGAACTAGAAAAAAGGAAGAACAAGAAGAAGAAACAGAAGAATAAGACGAAAAAGCAGAAAAAACAGAAGAATAAGCAGAAGAAGATGGAGAAGTAGCAGAAGAGGTAATTGAAAAAGCAGAAAATGCAGAAGAAACAGAAGATGAAGAAGAAGAAGGAGATGTGGAACTACAAGAAAATGAGGAAAGATAAACAACAAGAACAAGAAGAGGAAACAGAAGAATAATAGGAAATAGCAGAAATCACTAAAGAATAAGCCGAAAAATCAGAAAGAACAGAAGAATAAGCCGAAAAAGCGAATTAATAGAAGAATAAGCCGAAAAACAAGAAATAACAGTAGATTAAGCAGAGGAAAAAGCAGAAGAAGCAGAGGAAGCAATTGAAAAAGCAAAATATGCAGAAGAAACAGAGGACGATGAAGAAAAAGAAGAAGGAGGTGTAGAACTCCAAGAACAAGAAGAACCAGAAAAACACAAGAATAAACAGAAGACTAAGATGAAAAAGCAGAAATAACAAAAGAATAAGCCGTAAAAGCAGAAATAACGGAAAAATAAGCTGAAAAACCATAAATAAGAGAAGAATAAGCCGAAAAAGCAGAAATAACAGAGCAATAAGCAGCCAAAGCAGAAATAACAGAAGAAGAAGCTGAAGAAGAAGCAGAAGAACCAGAAGATGAAGATGTAATTGAAAGAGCAAAAATTGCAGAAGAAACAGAACAAGGTGAAGAAAAAGAAGGAGATGTAGAACTACAAGAGGAAATAGAAGAAAAACAAGAACAAGAAGAGGAAACAGAAGAATAATAGGAAATAGCAGAAATAACTAAAGAATAAGCCGAAAAATCAGAAAGAAGAGAAGAATAAGCCGAAAAAGCATATTAATAGGAGAGTAAGCCGAAAAACAAGAAATAACAGTAGATTAAGCAGAGGAAAATGCAGAAGAAGCAGAAGAAGCAATTGAAAAAGCAAAATATGCAGAAGAAACAGAGGACGATGACGAAAAAGAAGAAGGCGGTGTAGCATTCCAAGAACAAGAAGAACCAGAAAAACACAAGAATAAAGAGAAGACTAAGATGAAAAAGCAGAAATAACCAAAGAATAAGCCGTAAAAGCAGAAATAACGGAAAAAAAGCTGAAAAACCATAAATAAGAGAAGAATAAGCCGAAAAAGCAGAAATAACAGAGGAATAAGCAGCAAAAGCAGAAATAACAGAAGAATAAGCTGAAGAAGAAGCAGAACCAGAAGAAGAAGATGTAATTGAAAGAGCAAAAAATGCAGAAGAAACAGAAGAAGATGAAGAAAAAGAAGGAGATATAGAACTACAAGAGGAACTAGAAGAACAACAAGAACAAGAAGAGGAAACAGAAGAATATGAGGAAAAACAGAAATAACGAAAGAATAAGCCATAAAAAGCTGAAATAAGAGAAGAATAAGCTCTAAAAGTGAAATAGTAGAAGTTAAGCTGAAAACCCTGAAATAAAAGTAGATTAAGCTGAGGAAGAAGGAGAAGAAGCAGAAGAAGAAGTATTTAAAAAGCAAAATATGCAGTAGAAACATAAGAAGATGAAGAAAATGAAGGAGATGTAGAACTACAACAAGAACAAGCAACTAGAAGAAAAAGAAGAACAAGAAGAAGAAACATAAGAATAAGAGGAAAAAGTACAAAACAGAAGAATAAGCCAAAAAAGCAGAAATAACAGAAGAATAACCTGATGAAGAAGCAGAAGAATCAGAAGAAGATGTAATTGAAAAAGCAAAAAAATCAGAATATACAGAAGAGGCTGAAGAAGAAGGACATGTAGAACTACAAGAAGAGAAAGAACTAGAAAAAAGGAAGAACAAGAAGAAGAAACAGAAGAATAAGTCGAAAAAGCAGAAAAAACAGAAGAATAAGCTGAAGAAGATGGAGAAGATGCAGAAGAAGAGGTAATTAAAAAGCAGAAAATGCAGAAGAAACAGAAGATGAAGAAGAAGAAGGAGATGTACAACTACAACTAGAAAATGAGGAACTATAAACAACAAGAACAAGAAGAGGAGACAGAAGAATAAGAGTAAATAGCAGAAATAACTAAAGAATAAGCCGAAAAATCAGAAAGAACAGAAGAATAAGCCGAAAAAGCGAATTAATAGAAGAATGAGACGAAAAACAAGAAATAACAGTAGATTAAGCAGAGGAAAAAGCAGAAGAAGCAGAAGAAGCAATTGAAAAAGCAAAATATGCAGAAGAAACAGAGGACGATGAAGAAAAAGAAGAAGGAGGTGAAGAACTCCAAGAACAAGACGAACCAGAAAAAAACAAGAATAAACAAAAGACTAAGATGAAAAAGCAGAAATAACAAAAGAATAAGCCGTAAAAGCAGATATAACGGAAAAATAAGCTGAAAAACCATAAATAAGAGAAGAATAAGCCGAAAAAGCAGAAATAACAGAGGAAAATCAGCAAAAGCAGAAATAACAGAAGAATAAGCTGAAGAAGAAGCACAAGAACCAGAAGAAGAAGATGTAATTGAAAGAGCAAAAAATGCAGAAGAAACAGAAGAAGATGAAGAAAAAGAAGAAGGAGATGTAGAACTATAAGAAGAACTAGAAGAACAACAAGAACAAGAAGAGGAAACAGGACAATAAGAGGAAAAACAGAAATAACAAAATAATAAGCCGAAAAATCAGAAAGAACAGAAGAATAAGCCGAAAAAGCGAATTAATAGAAGAATAAGCCGAAAAACAAGAAATAACAGTAGATTAAGCAGAGGAAAAAGCAGAAGAAGCAGAAGAAGCCATTGAAAAAGCAAAATATGCAGAAGAAACAGAGGACGATGAAGAAAAAGAAGGAGGTGTAGAACTCCAAGAACAAGAAGAACCAGAAAAACACAAGAATAAACAGAAGACTAAGATGAAAAAGCAGAAATAACAAAAGAATAACCCGTAAAGGCAGAAATAACGGAAAAATAAGCTGAAAAACCATAAATAAGAGAAGAATAAGCCGAAAAAGCAGAAATAACAGAGGAAAAAGCAGCAAAAGCAGAAATAACAGAAAAATAAGCTGAAGAAGAAGCACAAGAACCAGAAGAAGAAGATGTAATTGAAAGAGAAAAAAATGCAGAAGAAACAGAAGAAGATGAAGAAAAAGAAGAAGGAGATGTAGAACTACAAGAGGAACTAGAAGAACAACAAGAACAAGAAGAGGAAACAGAAGAATAAGAGGAAAAACAGAAATAACGAAAGAATTGCCACAGACCAGCTCAGCGGTGGCGGGAGATCGAGACAGTCTCAGGGTTGAGTGAGAACGAGCAAAAGGTGGTCGAAGGAATTTGGGCGTGGGACAAGAAAGAATGACACACAGACACACTCAAGGGAGAGTGAAAATCTGAGTGCGATTTATTGAAAGCAGTTTTCTCTTTTTATACATTTTTACAGTGATTGCTTCATTGTGTTTCGCACAGTATGTGGTTAATCATTTATCAAGGTATACGTGAATGCCGTGACACATAACATTACATTTTGCTTATTATTTTTCAAGAAATCAAGAACAAATCAAGAACATTTCATCTTCTACCCTCCTCGATGGAGGTTTGTTCTAGATCTTCTGATTCATTGTTATGATTGTACTTTCTTATCATCATTCTATTTTTATATGTCCTATATTTTACTATTTATCCTCATAATTGTATTTGGCTATATTGTTTACTACAAGTAATAGAACCTGTTTCCCATAATTGCATTCCTTTACTATGAGCCTAGTAACTGGTAATGATTAACAACATGTTTTGGTGGTGCCTCAACAACTCCCAGGCCTGTTTGTTCCAGTTATTTTCCATAGATGAAAAGGTGGGAACCATTAAATCCCCTCGGGGACTGCGCCTGTCTTAGGTTGTCAGAACTTGCTTTCTGATCTTACCCGTCATTGACTGTCCAGTCCAGCACGCAGGGGCAGAGGGCTAATTGTGCCAAAACAGCACAGCCACCCAATATTAATGCGAAATTGTGGCAATTGTAACATTGCTCTCAGGAGCCGCCACAGTTCCCCCTTTTTTTTTAAATTGAAGCTGCATAAAATGCATATCGCGACGAAGAATCTTCAGATTTCTGCTAAGCAGCTTTAAAAACACAGGCATCAAAAGGCATCCAACCAAAACGATTAGCATAATTATTCCAAATGAAATTAAAAAATGTAGCCAATTTGAGGGAGCCAGGGAACGTAAAGAATCAGAAAATGTAGAAGCAAAATCAAACAATGCTGGTTCAGACAAATGTGCTTGGCTCATTGCAGAGATTTCTGCCTGAAGTGAGGACATATCATGACTGGAGTCACTTTCACGCCAAACACCAAGCAAATGATTCCTAACAAAATTCCAATCAAGAGAAGAATTGTAGGGTTTAGGTGTAACACAAATAAATTTAAATTGTGCATGACAACGAGTGGAGAGAAGTTTTTTGATTTGCTGTACTTCCTCTCCCAATGCCAATACAGTTTCTTCAAGAGCATTAAGCTTTTGTTCCATTTTTCTATCTATGGAATGTTGCAAAGCAAGTGCCAAGGTCACATTTTGTGTAAGATCATTTACAAAATGTGCTGTGTGTGTTTCCTGCACCAAGGCAGCAGATGATGCTGCAAGAGAGGTAACAATTGCAATCAAGGCAGCAATTCCCAAGAACAGAGAAACAATAAACCTTTTTGGCCTAATCAAAGCATTAATTTCTTTAAACATTTGTAAAGCAGGATCATCATACCAAGGCATGTCCTGTAAATCCACAGGGACCATAACATAAGAAGGGCGTTTGACAATGATAATAGTATTAAAATTTTTCCGGTCTCTGTCTGAAGATAAACAATTTGTTAAGACACATTTTGAACATTTAACAGAATAGGAATTATTAACACGAGTAATGTTAACATTTCTATTATCACCCAATAGCAAGGCATATGGATATCCTACACATGCACGAAGACCCACATAAATTCCTTTAATGGCGGGAACAGTCCAATGTAAAGGCTGAGCAGCCGCAGTCAAACGAAAAATATCAGGCTGTAAAATAGTCTTTTTTGACGCGGCAGGTCGAACAATTAGTGTTGGTGCTACCCATCCAGGAGAAAACCACCACCAAGCTTTTCCATACGCTGTCAGCCGAGGATCCTGATGACTAACTGAAAAATCATAAAGACGATCAGAGCTTCTGGAAGGTAGCAGTTCAAGCGCATCACGAAAGCCACAGTCTAGCCAAACTGGATACTTAACTAAAGAATCCCAAAATTGATCTTTATCTCTATAGGTATGATTACAGTTTTTCAAAGGCAGGGGAAAGTCCGGAACCATAGAAAATTGTTTTGTTTCCACAGGAAAATTCAAATAAGAGAATCTCAAAACCCACACATTGCGTCCAGATTGATCTCTATGAGGTGGAGAGTCAGTAAAGAAAGTTCTAGTAGTAAGAATCATACATGTAGCTGGAACAGGTGTAAGCGTGGTAAAGCACATTGGTGCATCATCAGAAAGTCCTTCATAATCAAAAGGAGCTGACATTTCAGCTTTAGAATGAAAGTCGGCCAGACCACCCATTATATCAGTGTTGTTAACATACACCTTAATTGGGGTTTCTTCATTCCAACTAACAGGATGTAACAAGGGAGGATCTGGCACATAAGCCCAGTATGTCTCAGCTTGTACTGGAACTCCTGTTATGGCTAGAGTAGCCATAAGTATTAAAGTAGGCCCAATAGGTTGATTCATTCTTTGAAGTAAAGCTTCAGCCATTCGCAGAAGACGGAGAAGTTGTTCCGCCGTTGGGAGATTGGGATTCTGGGGAGGCTCCGCACACCCCGTCCTCTGGAACATCGCTTCCAGATACACCTGCCTCATCCTCTGGATCGATGCAGCCAGGCGACGGCGGCGCTGTGCTCGCCGACGGTGATCTATGACGGATGAGCCTGTCTGGAATCCAGATGGGCGTCTCGGCATCCTTTGGAAAAACACAAGCATAGCCTCGACCTACAGTTAACAATACATCAGGCCCCTTCCAAGTTCCAGTAAGTAAGTCACGCCACATAACAAGTGGCAAGGGAACAGATTGTGCAGTACCCCAATGCCTTACCATAGGCGTTAAACCATTCTCATCTGCATTTAAATGATTTAAAACAAAAAGAGCATGTTGAAGCTGGTGATGTGGGGAATAATGAGATGCCGAATGCAATCTATCTAATTGATGTTTCAATGTTTGATGAGTTCTCTCAATTACAGCTTGTCCTTGTGGATTATAAGGAATTCCAGTAACATGATCAATTTTCCATTGTTGGCAGAATGATTTAAATGCCTTTGCAGTGTAAGCTGGAGCATTATCAGTTTTTAATTTCATTGGTTTTCCAAGTACTGCAAACGAGGCTATAAGATGTTGAACCACATCACGTACAGCT
Organism: Talpa europaea; assembly: GCF_964194135.1. Taxonomy (NCBI): domain Eukaryota; kingdom Metazoa; phylum Chordata; class Mammalia; order Eulipotyphla; family Talpidae; genus Talpa; species Talpa europaea. Next base: position 57,148 of record NW_028167907.1, read on the forward strand.
TCACCAGTTCTGGCTGTGGCATATATAGCATGAGAAAAAGTATCTACTACAACATGAATAAATGACAACCTTCCAAAAGAGGAATAATGTGTAACATCCATTTGCCATAAGGCTAAAGGCTTCAGACCTCTGGGATTCACTCCCATTTTTAGTGGATGATGAATATCAGGACAATGTTCACAATTTCTTACAATAGCTCGAGCTTGTTCACGAGTTATTTTAAATGCATGTCGCAGTGCTTGAGCATTCTGATGATGTAATTGATGACTTTGCTGAGCCAATTCAACAGATCCAATTAAGACATCTTTGGTTAATAAATCTGCCATATGATTACCCAAAGCTAGAGGACCAGCCAAATTTGTATGTCCTCGAATATGTCCAATAAAAAATTTTTCAGATCTTCGATGAACCAAATTTTGTAATTTGGATAATAATGGCAGAATATGTGATGTTCCAGATAAAAGAGCAGTTTCCAAAGATGGGAACAATGACACAACATATTTAGAATCAGAGTATAAGTTTAAGGGCTGAGTATAAGTTTCTAAAGCCATAATAACTGCAATAATTTCAGCTTGCTGAGCTGAAATATTTGGTGTCATTTTTCTTAACGGCTCTTTTCCTGGGCTGTAAACAACAGATATGCCTTTTGAAGACCCATCAGTAAAGACAAGTGTGGCATCAGGTAATGGCTCAATACTAGTAACTGAAGGAAATATAATTGCTGTTTCCTCCACAAATTTAATCAATGGATTTTGAGGCAAATGAAATTTAATTTGTCCTGTAAAATTTTGTACAGCAATTCCCCAATCATCATCATTTTGTAATAAAAATTCAAATTGTGCTTTGTTATATGGAATTATTATATTATTTGGATCTCTGCCAAATAATTCTCGAGACCTCAGGACACCTTTCATGATTAACCAGGCACACATTAATGGATATGCAGTGACCACACGTGTTTGTACATGTGACAAGTGCAGCCATTCCAGGATGCCATCTTGCCATAAGCAAGCTGTTGGAGTATAAACAGTCTGAATAATTAATAAGTCCCAAGTTTTTGAATAATCCACTTGAATAACTTTTGCTTCAGATAATTTTTGTTCAACCAATTTAATACTCTGCAATGCTTCCTGAGTTAATTTACGAGGAGATTTAGGGTTTGAATCTCCCTGTAAAATTGCAAAAAGTGGATGTAAATCTCCAGTAGTAATTTTTAAGTAAGGTCTTATCCAATTAATATTTCCCAATAATTTTTGGAAATCATTCAAAGTCTGTAGTTTATCAACACGAATCTGTAAATTTTGTGACATAATGCAATCATTATATATAACTTTTCCTAAATAATTTAAAGGTCTATCTTTTTGAATTTTATCAGGGGCCACTACTAGGCCATGTGCAGTCAGTTGTTCTATAAGATGTCTCAATATTAGATCCGCAATTTCTTTTACAGGATGGCTTAGGAGAATATCATCCATATAATGAATAATGTATGCATTTGGAAATTCTAACCTCGTCTTTTGTAAAGCTTGATCCACAAATTTTTGACATAAAGTAGGGGAATTTTTCATACCTTGTGGCAAAACTTTCCATTGATAACGTTGCCACGGTTTCTGAAAATTACTAGATGGAATACTAAAGGCAAATTTTTTACAATCATCTGGATGTAATTTAATTGTAAAAAAGCAATCCTGCAGGTCAATAATAATAACATAGCTGTCTTTTGGAACTGCTACAGGAGAGGGCAACCCTGGTTGTAGGGCACCCATGTCTTGCATTGTGGCGTTTACCGCTCTTAGATCCTGCAATAATCGCCATTTGCCAGATTTTTTCTTTATACAGAAAACAGGAGTATTCCAAGGACTCGTAGACGGTTCCAAATGACCTTTAGCTAATTGCTCTTTAACTATAGTTTGAATAGCCTGGATCTTTTCTGAAGTAAGGGGCCATTGATCGATCCAGACAGGATTTTCATCTTTCCAGTTAATTTTATCAGCATATTGTTGAGTTTCAATGGCCCCTATAAAAAAGCCTGTTCATCTATCACATCAGGGGTAACTAGAGACATTTGTAAAGACTCCATAATATCACGTCCCCATAGGGAAAACGGCAAGGCAGGAATCACATAAGGCTGAAACAAACCTTTCTGTGACCCCAGTTGCCAAGACAACATTTGTGAGCTTTGAGCAACATTATTGGCCATGCCCAATCCAATCAGTGTGGAGGAAGAATTTAACACAGGCCAAGCCGCAGGCCAATCTTTGCCTGCAATACATGACCGGTCAGCTCCTGTGTCTAGCAACCCCATAATTGGATGTCCATTAATAATTAACTTTTTCAATGGTCTTTCTTTTGTAATACTTTGAGTCCAAGCAACCACATCTGTGGACCCAAAACCTTGTTCTCCTCTTTCTTCCTTCAAAATTGGGTTTGGTAATTTAATATAAGAAAGCACAAGAATTTGCGCAATACGCTGATTTTTATGAATTTGTATTGTTTCCCTTAAAGGCCTGATCATAACTTTAATTTTTCCATTAAAATCAGAGTCTACAATACCCGGAAGTACTTCAAAATTCTTTTTATAATTTGAACTACGGCCAATTATTAGCCCCACTGTTCCTTGGGGTAGCGGTCCCTTTAAACAAGTCTCAATAGGCGTAACTCCATCGATGGCTGAAAGAATAACATCAGCTACCGATGCAAGATCAAGTCCGGCACTTCCTGGAGTGCCTCTAGGTAATTCATGTATGGTCACAGTAGAGTTAGGCGCCTCAGTCTGTGTGATGTTTTTGAGCGCCGAGTCAGACCCTCTTTCGTTTACGGGGCTGAGGGCTTGCCCCTATGAGAGTTTTTTGACATTTCATTATTTTGTTCCAATCTATGACCATCTTTATGCCATTTGGAACGACAATTATTTGCCCAATGATTTCCCTTGCCACAACGTGGACAAGGTTTAGGAGCCAAATTAGAATTTCCAGGATTCTTTCCTTTGTTATTCGTTTTGTTACAATTTCTGCTCATATGGCCAGGCTGTTGACAATTGAAACAAATTGGAGCACTCGCTCTTCCTCCCTTTGGCATTGACCGCACAAAAGAAGAAAATGGTTGTTCTTTCATTGCTGCGGCATAGGCCAGTCCCTGAATAACGGCCGGACTGGCATCCATGCATGCTTTAATAAAGTCCTGGATGGTACCTGTCTTCCTAATTGGCCTAATTAATTCTTGGCACAGAGAATTTGCATTTTCAGAAGCTAATTGCTTTAACAACATTTCTTTTGCTTCCGTATTTGGAAGCATTCTATCTAAAGTCTCTTCTAAGCGGGCCACAAAGTTTTCATAAGGCTCTTCCTGCCGCTGACGAATACCTGCCAACAGTGTGGAGCTGCCAGCTGGAGGCGGCAAATTTTTCCAAGCAGCTACTGCCATTATTCCAATTTCATTAAGAATATCTTTTGGTATTTTCAATTGTTCCCTAACATTGGTATATTCACCTGTTCCTTTCAGCATGGGCAAAGTAGGCTGCATATTTTTAATAAAAATAGATTTTCTAATAAGTTCAGCTGCACGGTCCTCATAATCTGTTCTCCAAAGGACATAAGTCCCGGGAGCCAGGACAGACTTTGCCGTCTGGTACCAATCAAAAGGTGTAAGATAAGAAACACGCAAAGAATCAACAACTTGTAAGGTGTAAGGAGAACTGGGCCCCGTTGTCCTTACAGCTTCCTTTAGTTCTTTTAATGTTTTTAAAGAGATTGGTTCCCAGGCCGGTTCCTGACCCTCCCAGTATTCTACCGGGAAGGTAAAGGAAAAATCTCCTTGCTCCCGGGCTTCTCGTGCAGCACAAAATATTCCTCCAGATAATGGAGGAACATTAAGTCTTTGTGGTACAATCTGTGATGAATTAAGAGGAGCCATAGAAAAAGTTTGTGGAGGTGGCGGTGAACTAACATTCATTTCTCTAAAAAATTCATTAACAGCCTCATCAATATTACTATTATTCTCCACGTCAATTTCTGCGTATTCTGGTTCTTGTGGCTGTTCAGCCGCCATTTCCTCATATTAATTTGGTGCAGATGGAGCAGCACCCGAATAATTTCTGGTCAAATTTGCAAAAGGGAGCGATTCATGTTCACTGCTCTCATCAGATATTTCTCCCCTCCATAGATCTGCCTCTGTGGTATCTACTAAAAGGCCTCTAATTTGTACCCAGAGGGAAAAAGCTTGAACAGGGACCTGAGTCGGCCCATTTTGATTATAAAATTTTCTAATTTCCTTACCCACTCTTTTCCAGTTTCTTAAGGAGAGACTACCCTCCTCTGGAAACCATGGGCAGATCTTTAAAATAAATTCATAAAACTCGCTGAGGGATCTATTGCTAACAGATATCCCTCGGCTTTTTAGCATATGACTTAATACTGAGAGGAAAAGTCCTCTGTCCCTAGACTGTGAATGTCCCATTTTCTAAAATTACTCGTCTTCTGTAACTGGTTAGCCTTTACCAGCGAGCCCGCGGCGCCCTGACGAGATTCCCTATCCTTCGACTAAAATTTGAAATGAAAAAGTGAAGGGATAGCTTACCCAGAGCTCATTCTTCGTGAACACGTCTTCTTCTTAAGGAAATGCCTAGAGAGTTGGTCGCCTAGAAAGCGAAACTAAGAACACTCAGCGATGCTCGCCTGACCGTACTCCTCGCGGAGTATTAGAAAGCCTTGGTATAGGGGTGACCGTACAAGCCCCGGTCTCGGACTCCCAAGGGAGACCCCACTAAACCGTAACGGCTTTCGCGGAACTGCAGGTACGAGCCCACACAGGCTCCGCGGCTAAAGAGAGCCTTGGAACTCAAACACAATTACTCACACAAACATACACGCAGTCTCACAAAGCAGAGAAAGCCGATTCTTCCAGCTTCTCTGAGCCCCACTGTTTGGGACTCGAGCCCCACGTTGGGGCGCCACCTGCCACAGACCAGCTCAGCGGTGGCGGGAGATCGAGACAGTCTCAGGGTTGAGTGAGAACGAGCAAAAGGTGGTCGAAGGAATTAGGGCGTGGGACAAGAAAGAATGACACACAGACACACTCAAGGGAGAGTGAAAATCTGAGTGCGATTTATTGAAAGCAGTTTTCTCTTTTTATACATTTTTACAGTAATTGCTTCATTGTGTTTCGCACAGTATGTGGTTAATCATTTATCAAGGTATACGTGAATGCCGTGACACATAACATTACATTTTGCTTATTATTTTTCAAGAAATCAAGAACAAATCAAGAACATTTCATATTCTACCCTCCTCGATGATTGTACTTTCTTATCATCATTCTATTTTTATATGTCCTATATTTTACTATTTATCCTCATAATTGTATTTGGCTATATTGTTTACTACAAGTAATAGAACCTGTTTCCCATAATTGCATTCCTTTACTATGAGCCTAGTAACTGGTAATGATTAACAACATGTTTTGGTGGTGCCTCAACAACTCCCAGGCCTGTTTGTTCCAGTTATTTTCCATAGATGAAAAGGTGGGAACCATTAAATCCCCTCTGGGACGGCGCCTGTCTTAGGTTGTCAGAACTTGCTTTCTGATCTTACCCGTCATTGACTGTCCAGTCCAGCACGCAGGGGCAGAGGGGTATTGTGCCAAAACAGCACAGCCACCCAATATTAATGCGAAATTGTGGCAATTGTAACATTGCTCTCAGGAGACGCCACAAAGAATAAGCCATAAAAGCTGAAATAACAGAAGAATAAGCCGAAAAAGCGAAATAGTAGAAGTTAGCCGAAAACCCAGAAATAAAAGTAGATTAAGCTGAGGAAGAAGGAGAAGAAGCAGAAGAAGAAGTAATTAAAAATGCAAAATATGCTGAAGAAACAGAAGAAGATGAAGAAAATGAAGGAGATGTAGAAATACAACAAGAACAAGCAACTAGAAGACAAGAAGAAAAGAAGAAGAAACATAAGTATAAGAGGAAAAAGTACATAACAGAAGAATAAGCCGAAAAAGCAGAAATAACAGAAGAATAACCTGATGAAGAAGAAGCAGAAGAATCTGAAGAAGATGTAATTGAAAAAGCAAAAAAATCAGAATATACAGAAGAGGCTGAAGAAGAAGGACATGTCGAACTACAAGAAGAGAAAGAACTAGAAAAAAGGAAGAACAAGAAGAAGAAACAGAAGAATAAGACGAAAAAGCAGAAAAAACAGAAGAATAAGCTGAAGAAGATGGAGAAGATGCAGAAGAAGAGGTAATTAAAAAGCAGAAAATGCAGAAGAAATAGAAGATGAAGAAGAAGAAGGAGATGTAGAACTACAACAAGAAAATGAGGAAATATAAACAACAAGAACAAGAAGAGGAGACAGAAGAGTAAGAGTAAATAGCAGAAATAACTAAAGAATAAGCCAAAAACAGAAATAACAGAAGAATAAGCCGAAAAAGCGAATTAATAGAAGAATAAGCCGAAAAACAAGAAATAACAGTAGATTAAGCAGCGGAAAAAGCAGAAGAAGCAGAAGAAGCCATTGAAAAAGCAAAATATGCAGAAGAAACAGAGGACGATGAAGAAAAAGAAGAAGGAGGTGTAGAACTCCAAGAACAAGAAGAACCAGAAAAACACAAGAATAAACAGAAGACTAAGATGAAAAAGCAGAAATAACAAAAGAATAAGCCGTAAAAGCAGAAATAACGGAAAAATAAGCTGAAAAACCATAAATAAGAGAAGAATAAGCCGAAAAAGAAGAAATAACAGAGGAATAAGCAGCAAAAGCAGAAATAACAGAAGAATAAGCTGAAGAAGAAGCAGAAGAACCAGAAGAAGAAGATTTAATTGAAAGAGCAAAAAATGCAGAAGAAACAGAATTAGATGAAGAAAAAGAAGAAGGAGATGTAGAACTACAAGAGGAACTAGAAGAACAACAAGAACAAAAAGAGGAATCAGAAGAATAAGAGGAAAAAGAGAAATAACAAAAGAATAAGTCGAAAAATCAGAAAGAACAGAAGAATAAGCCGAAAAAGCGAATTAATAGAAGAATAAGCCAAAAAACAAGAAATAACAGTAGATTAAGCAGAGGAAAAAGCAGAAGAAGCAGAAGAAGCCATTGAAAAAGCAAAATATGCAGAAGAAACAGAGGACGATGAAGAAAAAGAAGGAGGTGTAGAACTCCAAGAACAAGAAGAACCAGAAAAACACAAGAATAAACAGAAGACTAAGATGAAAAAGCAGAAATAACAAAAGAATAACCCGTAAAGGCAGAAATAACGGAAAAATAAGCTGAAAAACCATAAATAAGAGAAGAATAAGCCGAAAAAACAGAAAAAACAGAGCAATAAGCAGCAAAAGCAGAAATAACAGAAGAATAAGCTGAAGAAGAAGCAGAAGAACCAGAAGAAGAAGATGTAATTGAAAGAGCCAAAAATGCAGAAGAAACAGAAGAAGATGAAGAAAAAGAAGAAGGAGATGTAGAACTACAAGAGGAACTAGAAGAACAACAAGAACAAGAAGAGGAAACAGAAGAATAAGAGGAAAAACAGAAATAACCAAAGAATAAGCCGTAAAAGCTGAAATAACAGAAGAATAAGCCGAAAAAGCGAAATAGTAGAAGTTAAGCCGAAAACCCAGAAATAAAAGTAGATTAACCTGAGGAAGAAAGAGAAGAAGCAGAAGAAGAAGTAATTAAAAAAGCAAAATATGCACAAGAAACAGAAGAAGATGAAGAAAATGAAGGAGATGTAGAACTACAACAAGAACAAGCAACTAGAAGAACAGGAAGAACAAGAAGAAGAATCATAAGAATAAGAGGAAAAAGTACATAACAGAAGAATAAGCCGAAAAAGCAGAAATAACAGAAGTATAACCTGATGAAGAAGAAGCAGAAGAATCAGAAGAAGATGTAATTGAAAAAGCAAAAAAATCAGAATATACACAAGAGGCTGAAGGAGAAGGACATGTAGAACTACAATAAGAGAAAGAACTAGAAAAAAGGAAGAACAAGAAGAAGAAACAGAAGTATAAGACGAAAAAGCAGAAAAAACAGAAGAATAAGCTGAAGAAGATGGAGAAGATGCAGAAGAAGAGGTAATTAAAAAGCAGAAAATGCAGAAGAAACAGAAGATGAAGAAGAAGAAGGAGATGTAGAACTACAACAAGAAAATGAGGAAATATAAACAACAAGAACAAGAAGAGGAGACAGAAGAATAAGAGAAAATAGCAGAAATAACTAAAGAATAAGCGGAAAAATCAGAAATAACAGAAGAATAAGCCGAAAAAGCGAATTAAGAGAAGAATAAGCCGAAAAACAAGAAATAACAGTAGATTAAGCAGAGGAAAAAGCAGAAGAAGCAGAAGAAGCAATTGAAAAAGCAAAATATGCAGAAGAAACAGAGGACGTTGAAGATAAAGAAGAAGGAGGTGTAGAACTCCAAGAATAAGAAGAACCAGAAAAATCACAAGAATAAACAGAAGACTAAGATGAAAAAGCAGAAATAACAAAAGAATAAGCCGTAAAAGCATAAATAATGGAAAAATAAGCTGAAAAACCATAAATAAGAGAATAACCCGAAAAAGCAGAAATAACAGAGGAAAAAGCAGCAAAAGCAGAAATAACAGAAGAATAAGCTGAAGAAGAAGCAGAAGAACCAGAAGAAGAAGATGTAATTGAAAGAGCCAAAAATACAGAAGAAACAGAAGAAGATGAAGAAAAAGAAGAAGGAGATGTAGAACTACAGGAGGAACTAGAAGAACAACAAGAACAAGAAGAGGAAACAGAAGAATAAGAGGAAAAACAGAAATAACCAAAGAATAAGCCGTAAAAGCTGAAATAACAGAAGATTAAGCCGAAAAAGCGAAATAGTAGAAGTTAAGCCAAAAACCCAGAAATAAAAGTAGATTAACCTGAGGAAGAAGGAGAAGAAGCAGAAGAAGAAGTAATTAAAAAAGCAAAATATGCACAAGAAACAGAAGAAGATGAAGAAAATGAAGGAGATGTAGAACTACAACAAGAACAAGCAACTAGAAGAACAGGAAGAACAAGAAGAAGAATCATAAGAATAAGAGGAAAAAGTACATAACAGAAGAATAAGCCGAAAAAGCAGAAATAACAGAAGAATAACCTGATGAAGAAGAAGCATAAGAATCAGAAGAAGATGTAATTGAAAAAGCAAAAAAATCAGAATATACAGAAGAGGCTGAAGGAGAAGGACATGTAGAACTACAATAAGAGAAAGAACTAGAAAAAAGGAAGAACAACAAGAAGAAACAGAAGAATAAGACGAAAAAGCAGAAAAAACAGAAGAATAAGCTGAAGAAGATGGAGAAGATGCAGAAGAAGAGGTAATTAAAAAGCAGAAAATGCAGAAGAAACAGAAGATGAAGAAGAAGAAGGAGATGTGGAACTACAAGAAAATCAGTAAAAATAAACAACAAGAACAAGAAGAGGAGACAGAAGAATAAGAGGAAATAGCAGAAATAACTAAAGAATAAGCCGAAAAATCAGAAAGAACAGAAGAATAAGCCGAAAAAGCGAATTAATAGAAGAGTAAGACGAAAAACAAGAAATAACAATAGATTAAGCAGAGGAAAAAGCAGAAGAAGCAGAAGAAGGAATTGAAAAAGCAGAATATGCAGAAGAAACAGAGGACGATGAAGAAAAAGAAGGAGGTGTAGAACTCCAAGAACAAGAAGAGCCAGAAAAACACAAGAATAAACAGAAGACTAAGATGAAAAAGCAGAAATAACAAAAGAATAAGCCGTAAAAGCAGAAATAACGGAAAATTAAGCTGAAAAACCATAAATAAGAGAAGAATAAGCCGAAAAAGCAGAAAAAATAGAAGAATAAGCTGAAGAAGATGGAGAAGAAGCAGAAGAGGTAATTGCAAAAGCAGAAAATGCAGAAGAAACAGAAGAGGAAGAAGACGAAGGAGATGTAGAACTACAACAAGAAAATGAGGAAATATAAACAACAAGAAAAGGAAGAGGAGACAGAAGAATAAGAGGAAATAGCAGAAATAACTAAAGAATAAGCCGAAAAATCAGAAAGAACAGAAGAATAAGCCGAAAAAGCGAATTAATAGAAGAATAAGCCGAAAAACAAGAAATAACAGTACATTAAGCAGAGGAAAAAGCCGAAGAAGCAGAAGAAGCATTTGAAAAAGCAAAATATGCAGAAGAAACAGAGGACGATGAAGAAAAAGAAGAAGGAGGTGTAGAACTCCAAGAACAAGAAGAACCAGAAAAACCAAGAATAAACAGAAGACTAAGATGAAAAAGCAGAAATAACAAAAGAATAAGCCGTAAAAGCAGAAATAACGGAAAAAAAAGCTGAAAACCATAAATAAGAGAAGAATAAGCCGAAAAAGCAGAAATAACAGAGCAATAAGCAGCAAAAGTAGAAATAACAGTAGAATAAGCTGAAGAAGAAGCAGAAGAACCAGAAGAAGATGTAATTGAAAGAGCAAAAATTGCAGAAGAAACAGAAGAAGATGAAGAAAAAGAAGAAGGAGATGTAGAACTACAAGAGGAATTAGAAGAACAACAAGAACAAGAAAGAGGAAACAGAAGAATAAGAGGAAAAACAGAATAACCAAAGAATAAGCCGTAAAAGCTGAAATAACAGAAGAATAAGCCGAAAAAGCGAAATAGTAGAAGTTAAGCCGAAAACCCAGAAATAAAAGTAGATTAAGCTGAGGAAGAAGGAGAAGAAGCAGAAGAAGAAGTAATTAAAAAAGCAAAATATGCAGAAGAAATAGAAAGAAGATGAAGACAATGAAGGAGATGTAAACTACAACAAGAACAAGCAACTAGAAGAACAAGAAGAACAAGAAGAAGAAACATAAGAATAAGAGGAAAAATTACATAACAGAAGAATAAGCCGAAAAAGCAGAAATAACAGAAGAATAACCTGAAGAAGAAGAAGCAGAAGAATCAGAAGAAGATGTAATTGAAAAAGCAAAAAAAGAAGATTATACAGAAGAGGCAGAAGAAGAAGGACATGTAGAAATACAAGAAGAGAAAGAACTAGAAAAAAGGAAGAACAAGAAGAAGAAACAGAAGAATAAGCTGAAGAA